>NC_092097.1:15387363-15617363 GCF_045679555.1 Salvelinus alpinus | reverse complement strand
AGACAAAAGACTTTGGGAGGAAGCAGACGTCCTTGTGGGAGGACAGGCCACTACTCTACCTGTTTGTTTAGAGGATGCCCGCACCCTGATCAACTTCAACACAGCCTGCATGTCTACACGCTACCTGTTTATACAGCTGAGTATGCCTTGTCTCTAGAGGCCTCACAATGGCAGAGGATCAGCTGGAAACATGCTGCTCTCTGGTTGGGTGTAATTCCGTGTCCATTGCTGCCCTAACCACTTCTGCCCAATGAGCCCACTACAAGCCCATTCTGATCAGATGTACAACGATAAAGCCTGCAGGTTTTAGTGAATGTCTGTGGTGTGCATGGCTTACTATATATGGACCAGAGCTTCAACTCAAACATCTAATTATGTGTTAGTGCTGATGGGAAAAGATTACACACATCCACCAAGAATCTGTCATTGTGTGAATTCATTCTCTGGAGTTTAGATTGGTCTAGAATTGGGCACAGTACGGATGTGGTGTGCTATTGAATGAATGACATGTTACCAAAACATTCTGTGGTAAGCTAAATGAGGACAGATTCGGCGCCGGTTATCACAAAGTAGTACATTCTTCTGTACTTTATAGTAACGTGTTGATAATCACATGCAAAGCGGTTCCAACACACGCATGCGCACACACACACACACACACACACACACACACACACACACACACACACACACACACACACACACACACACACACACACACACACACACACACACACACACACACACACACACACACACACACACACACACACACACACACACACACACACACACACACACACACACACAGGGATGTGCCTTTTGTTAAGTAAATCAGGAGTTAAATGAGGTGAAAAGGAGACTGGAGTGGCACTTTAACTGCAACCAGAGCAAAGAGGTACTGTACATGGAAAAGGGTGGTAACGTTAGTTGGATCCCTGTGCGTCTCATATAAGTAGAGGGAGGGAAGGTTATTGGCGTTGCGCGTCGCGGCGGGCTCGCCGGCGTCCGCCTGTCGCTGGCCTGCATGTTTTGGGGATCCGTGCGGAGGGAGTTTTGTGGCCGCGGTCCTGGCCTGGGTGATTTACAGGCGGAGCGGTGACATCTGCTGGGGATATTCAGAGAACAGCACAGAGCGGGGGCCAGCAGGCCAGGCAACACCACACAACACATCTGGAGTCTAGACTCACTGGCTCTACTAGGCCTCCCTCCCTCTCTCCCTCAGCCACTCGCCTGCCTGCCTGCCAGCCTGCCCCGCCTGCCTGCCCTGCCTGGGCCACCGTCCCCTCTTTGTGTTTGCATAGGTGCTGGTGTTCAATTGAAATTGAATCCCCCTCACCCCCACAGTCCCACGAGCATACACACTCTCCCCTCTCTGTCATCTCCAAACTCATATGATGAAGGACAGAATAACTGGCCAAATGACTGTAGTCATAGAGAGCATGTGGAAGACATCACAAATGGGATTGTTATTACTATCCTTCCAAAGACTGAGAGCATAAGCGTTCACAGGGGACAGCCAGTGATCTTTCGAGGAATTGACAAACACGTTGTCAAGTCAAAGAATGGTCATATAAACACATTCCCTCTGACAAACATAATAAACACTATCATGATAAACATTATATCTGCACACGCTTCACTCCCTCGCACGCACACGCACGCACGCACGCACGCACGCACGCACGCACGCACGCACGCACGCACGCACACGCACACGCACACACACACACACACACACACACACACACACACACACACACACACACACACACACACACACACACACACACACACACACACACACACACACACACACACACACACACACAAACAAACGGACACAAACAAACGGACACAAACAAACGGACACAGGGACACAGCTGCTGTTGTTTTGGCAGTGTGAACTAAGTGTGGTCCTGTTTCTGGGCAAATGCTCTCCGTTCCCCTCAGGGGTCTACTAATCCTGACACTCCTGCTCTCTCTCTCCTCTCTATCTCCCTCCTCTCTGTCTCCCTCCTTCATTCCACCCCTCCCTTCTCCCGCAAACTATCCCTCACCCACACAGAGAACCTTTCAAGCTGACAGTGGTTTATTTTACAAGGCCTCTATCAAATATACTAGGACTCTTTCGTGTTGTATGTATGAGATTCTATAAGGGCTACTCTGTCATATACGTCAGCACCAGCACATGCGTTTGTGTGTTTGCTATCCTAATCTTCATCAAGATATGGTTTGTGTTACTTGGCTGATGTGTTTTATGGTTTTCATGGAGACATGCTCTGTTGCCAATTATATGGCAGATATATTGGGTCATTTGCATTTAACCGAGATATCCAGTACCTGGTTTAGACTAAAGTTGACTTATGCATGTGTGTGTGTGAGTTTCCACAGGGGTTTCTGTTTCTAACTTTATTGCTGGTTCTGTTGTAAACAGCATCCAACCCAGGGTTTCCCCTGGCATAAAAACACAATCACAATAGAGTCCCCCTCCGAAGGGCGGAGAACTAGAAGAAACAGCCTTTGTAAGAGAACCCAGAGAGTTAGGCCTCCCGAGTGGCAACGTGATTTACTGCAGACAAACAGTGCCCTCCGTTTTCCATGTTCCCTGATTTCCTCCCCAGTAATGAACATGGTGTTTTTACGGCCCTGCTCGCCCTATCACATTCACACTGTGTCATACACTCGGGGATAAATGGCTGTGTTCAGGTTTCTGGTGTTAAACAGGTCGTAAAAGGGAGCTACGCGATACCCCAACAAGGCCCTAACCTCCCTGAACTGCCTGAACTCCTCTCTCCAACTCTCAAATGGAATAAATTACTGTGGCTACTTGGGAACTACAAGGTAATATCCATAAAAAAACAAAAAGACAGCCTAGTCACATCTGGATAACACTGGTTCTGTTTGCCTTCTCTGGAAGCCATTATGACAAATAGACAAAGTGTGCTTTGCGTGTCTGAATGGCTCTCACTATGAAATCAATCTCTCACATTTGCACTGGTGAAGCGCTCACACCCATTCGCCACCTGTATCCACTCAGGTTCCCACCGTTGTTTTCTGTCCGATGAAGAGGGAGGGGGCGATACCAGATACCGGAGAGAGTAAGCACTCCCAAGTGAATGGGGCTAGAGGTGACCTTAATTCCTCTGATTACAGGTGCAAACAGCCACGGTTGCTGTCACCTGTTGAGGAGGTAGTTTGGGCTGAGTATCACACTACAAAGGTCACAGAGATCCTCTTCCCCTCTCCTGCTTTCTGAAGGTGAGATTTTGAACAGTTCTCACTGACTGATTGTGAAATGCCAAGCTGATCCCAGCTGGCACTAAGAACAGAATATGGAACACTACATCGGCATGTACCACCCATAGTATATCATTCATGAGATCATCCAGGCATATTTTCATTACAGTATGTGATATGGTATTTTACAGAAAAATTAAGAAGTGCATGTGTTTCACCATAGACCGAAAACCACTCAACAAAGCGGCCAATACTTTGACAGTAAAACACAGAGGCAGCTGAATGTGATTTTTGTTATTTACTCTAGAGGCAGGGATAAGGGCTGATTCATAGTGACCATCAGAGACTTATAAGTTGTGCAATAAAATGTTGGGGAGGTGTGTGTGTGTCAGGGTTTGTATTGACATGTTGCGACAGAGCCAAGGCCCTCAGTGTTGGTAATGGTGCCTTGGCTTTGCACAGTGAATGTGCTGCTGGCTGTCTGGGTGTGTGTTTGGAGCTGCCACACTGGCAGAACACAGTGGGACACACCAGAGCCACTGGGGCGGCACCACCACCAACACAGGGCTGACCAGCTGGACCAGGGCAGGCACTCACAGGGCCTGGGTTAGATCCTCACATCAGACCTGCCCACATGGATAAAATAACCACTGACCTATAAGATAGGAACAGGGGCAAGAAGAGAATCTACTGCATGTCTGAGCACTGGTTCTTGTTGTTCATAAATCTATGTATGAAGTAGTGTATATTGAGACTTCTTCCATATGGACAAAGCCACACAGTTGTACCAACAAATGCAATATTCAATCAAATAAACTGAAACTTTTCAACATAAGAGATAGTTGCGAAAGTCACTGATTTTTAAAGCACATTCAGATGTGTAGACAGCAGTCGTTCCACACAGATAAGATAACAGTTGGACAGAACAGGACTGGTATTTCTGAGGAGCTCAGTGAAGCAGAACCATAACAGACCAACCCCACTCACAGATAATGGGAGAGTGTTATTCTTTCAGCCAGTAGACTGAAACGTAAAACAGGGCTCACTATTACAACAACATGTCTGTGTAGCCTATACTTGTATACAGCATCTGTCAAACCAGTCTGTCACGTTCAGTTTGTAAAGCACTTTACTACACTTTAACCATAGTCGTAAAAAATGCTCCAGTCTGGTGTGTTAACCTGGTTTGTAACACACTACATAATGAAATAAGTGGGGTTTATATGGCTGGGTTATAACAGTACCCTTAACCTTGTCTCCAGGCTCGAATTGCTGGCGGATAGAGCCTGGTAACACTGCACAACGGAGTGGGACTTAAAAGGGTTATGGATCTATCACATTTACCATATTATTTTTGGGAAGCCCAGCTGATTCTGAGTTCGGACACACAGTACCAGTCAAAAGTCTAATAAATATATATGTATATATACAGTACCAGTCAAAAGTTTGGACACACCTACTCACTCCAGGGTTTATCTTTATTTTTACAATTTTCTTCATTGTACAATAATAGTGAAGACATCTGAACTATGAAATAACACATATGGAATCATGTAGTAACCAGAAAAGTGCTAAACATATCACGGATCCCCCCGGTACTGCTGCTCATTCCGTTCACCAGTTCCGGAGGTCTACGTCACCGGCCTTGTAGGCTTCACTGAACGGGACTCATTATCATCAACCCCGGACTGTCTTGTCTCATTACGCACACCTGGTTCCCATTTCCCCTGATTAGTATGTTATATATGTGCCCTCTGTTCCCCATCATCCTTGTCGGTTATTGATACCATGTCCGTTGGTCCTGTGAGCACCTGTGCTGTTGTATCGGCTCCCATGTGACGTGTTATTGTGCACTTGTTTTACGGATCTCTTGTCCCGTGTATTATTTAGAGGTTTACACCTCGTTCATTTGTTTTGGTGGAGAAAATAAAAACCTCTATTACGAATTACTGTGCTTGTCTCCTATCATTATACAGCGTGACAAAACAAATCAAAATGTATTTTAGATGTGATATTCTTCAAAGTAGCCACCCTTGGCCTTGATGACAGCTTTGCACACTATTTTTCTACAACGTAGAAAATAGTAAAAATAAAGAAAAACCCTTGAATGAGTAGGTGTATCCAAACTTTTGACTGGTAGTGTATAAAGTTTATATGTTAAAACTATTGCCAAGATGTGTTTTTTTAGATTTCCCAAACTTCCTTGTTTAACCTCTTGTGGCTGAAGGGGCAGTATTGAGTAGCTTGGATGAAAGGTGCACAGAGGTGCCCAGAGTAAACGGCCTGCTCCTCAGTCATAGTTGCTAATATATGCATATTATTATTAGTATTGGATAGAAAATACTCTGAAGTTTCTAAAACTGTTTGAATTATGTCTGTGAGTAAAACAGAACTCATATGGCAGGCAAAAACCTGAGAAAAAATCCAAACAGGAAGTGGAAATTCTGAGGCTGGTTGAGTTTCAACCAAGATCCCAGTGAACTCACAGCGAGATATGAATGAGTATTCACTTCCTACGGCTTCCACTAGATGTCAACAGTCTGTAGAACTTTGTCTGGTGACTCTACTGTGAAGGGGGGCCGAATGAGAGGAGAATTAGTCACCACTGCCATGAGGTGACCATTCTTTGACCATGTGCGTTCACATGAGAGGGAGATCCGTTCCATCGCTCATCTGAAGTCAATGTAATTCTCTGGTTGGAGCGTTATTCAAGATTTATTTTAACAACATTCTAAAGATTGATTCAATACATCGTTTGACATGTTTCTACTGACTGTTACGGAACTTTTGGACATTTCATCAGGTTTTAGTGAACGTGCTTCGTGACTTTGGAATTGTTTACCAAATGCGCTAACCAAAGTAGCTAATTGGACATAAATAACGGATAATTATCGAACAAATCAAGCATCTATTGTGGACCTGGGATTCCTGGGAGTGCATTCTGATGAAGATCATCAAAGGTAAGGGAATATTTATCATGTAATTTCTGGTTTCTGTTGACTCCAACATGGCGGCTAATTTGACTATTGTTTTGAGCGCCGTCTCAGATTATTGCATGGTTTGCTTTTTCCGTAAAGTTTTTTTGAAATCTGACACAGCGGTTGCATTAAGGAGAGGTATATCTATAATTCCATGTGTATAACTTGTATTATCATCTACGTTTATGATGAGTATTTCTGTTGAAACGATGTGGCTATGCAAAATCACTTGATGTTTTTGGAACTAGTGAATGTAACGCGCCAATGTAAACTCAGATTTTTTGTTATAAATATGAACTTTATCAAACAAAACATACATGTATTGTGTAACATTAAGTCCTATTAGTGTCATCTGATGAAGATCATCAAAGGTTAGTGAATAATTTTATCTCTATTTGTGCTTTTTGTGACTCCTATCTTTGTCTGGAAAAATGGCTGTGCTTATTGTGGTTTGGTGTGACCTAACATAATCGTTTGTGGTGCTTTCGCTGAAAAGCATATTTGAAATCGGACACTTTGGTGGGATTAACAAGAAGATTACCTTTAAAATGGTATAAGACACATGTATGTCTGAGGAATTTTAATTATGAGATTTCTGTTTTTTTAATTTGGCGCCCTGCACTTTCACTGGCTGTTGTCATATCGATCCCGTTACCGGGATCTCAGCCGTAAGAAGTTTTAACAGACTGCTACCTGAAAGATAACACCAGACACGTTGTATTCTACCTTTCTCATCCTGACTGAGAGAGAGAGAAAGGGGATACAGTGTCTCGCCACACACACACACACACACACACACACACACACACACACACACACACACACACACACACACACACACACACACACACACACACACGCGCGCACGCACGCACGCACCCACGCACCCACGCACCCACGCACGCACGCACGCACACTAATAAATAGATACAGTGTCTGTTCATATTTATAATAACACCAGTGATGTGAGAAAATATTACAATGACTTGAATTAGTGTCAGGTAACAAAACCAGCAAAAAGAGTCTGTCAAGCCTATGTTAATAGCAGTAATTAAAACGATGGTAACAACCATAACACAGATTATGACGTGCCACTCAACTCTACCCAGCGTTTAGACTGATTATAGTGTCATCTCTGTGAGGGATCTCTCTCTCCATCTTAGAAGAAAATAGAAATAATAAAAAATTGTGAAAATGTATGCACATGGCTGAATCAGAGATGGCTCCTGAAGTGAAATCCCAACATTAGGATTATAAACAGCACAGTGTGGTGTCTCTCCAGTGGAGCGGAAAAGAGGTGGTAGTAGGAGGAGGACACTGTGTTCATCAGTAAGGTCATGGGAACCTCACTGGAAGCTCTGGGCCACTGGGAAATAATGAAGAACAAATAGCAAGCCTTGATGTTTACTCAGAGTGAAGTGATCCACAGGTTATTATTACGGCTGTGTTTTCACTGCTCACTGAGCTCTTGATCCTGGGCCACTACCACTCGGGACCCTGGGACACCCTCTGCAACTGGATCCTGAATTTTGACAGGTCGCCCCCCAGGTGGTGAGGGTACGTACCAACATATCTGCCACACTGACTGTCAACACAGGGGCCCCTCAGGGGTGTGTGTTTAGTCCCCTGTACTCTCTGTTCACCCACGACTCCTAACACCATCATCAAGTTTTCTGACGGAACAGACGGTGGTAAGCCTGATCACTGATGACGATGAGACAGCCTACAGGGAGGAGGTCAAAGACCTGGCAGTGTGGTGCCAGGATAACAACCTTTCCCTCAACGTCAGCAAAAACAAAGGAGCTGATCGTGGAATACAGGAAATGGAGGGGTGAGCACGTTCCCACCCACATCGATGGGGCTGTGGTGAAGCGGGTCGAGAGCGTCAAGTTCCTCACACCAGTTCAGTCGGGAAGAAGGTGTGACACCACCTTTTCTTCCTCAGGAGGTTGAAAAGATTTGGCATGGGCCCTCAGAACCTCAAAAAGTTCTACAGCTGAACCACTGAGAGCATCTTGACTGGCTGCATCACCGCTTGGTATGGCAACAGCAAGGCGCTACAGAGGGTAGAGGTCCTGGAGCTCACTGCCATCCAGGACCTCTATACAAGGCGGTGTCAGAGGAAGGCCCAAATAAATGATCAAAGATACCAGCCACCCAAGCCATAGACTTTTCACTCTGCTACCACACGGCAAGTGGTACTGGAGCACCAAGTCTGGGACCAAATGGCACCCATAACAGCTTCTACCCCTAAGTCATTTTTCTGCATGGACCCTTTTTGACACTGACTCTCTTACACTGACTCTATGTACACTTACTGGACTCTACCCACACACTCACACATACTTACATGACATTCCAGTACTCACACACACATATTTACACCACACACACACACACACACACACACACACACACACACACACACACACACACACACACACACACACACACACACACACACACACACACACACACACACACACACACACACACACACACACACACACACACACACACACACACACACACTCACACTCTCCACATACCCTGCTGCTATTCTGTTTACCTATCCTGATTGCCTAGTGACTTTTACCCCATCTACATGTACATATTACCTCAACTACCTCGTACCTCATTGACTCTGTACCGGTACTCCTTGTATATAGACTCGTTATTGTTATTTATTGTGTTACTATTTTCTGTTTTTATTTACAAATATTCATCCGTTTTAACTCTGCATTGTTGGGAAAGGGCTCGTAAGTAAGTATTTCACGGTAAAGTCGATACCTGTTGTGTTCGGAGTATGCAACAAATACAATTTGATTTGGATTTGATCCAGCTTACTTAACTAGAGATTGTTCTCTCTGCACTGCACCTATGCACCCTCAGGCACTAGATGTCAGACGCTCATGTCATGTCTCATTTGCACCTATGGAAGAGTGTAGACCACAGGGGTGCACTGTGGAAACAACTGGCATTGGAACAAATCCAAATCAGATTAGAAACAGTTTACCTGGATCTACATTGCTTCCTCAGGGAAAGCCTCATCCTTCTAGTCGAATGTAGTCTTAAAAAGCTTTGGGGTCTTGTATCACAACAGAGAGAGAGATTGATATTAAGCATGAAATGGTAAACCTATGTCAAAGTGGTTAACATCGTGGGCAAAAGTTGCTTGTCACAAACTGCATGTTCCAGAGATGTGCTCTGATATTTTTGCTCTTGAATTTTGATCTCTGCTTCTTGTTTCTGGAGCATTGGCGCCCCCTTGTGTCTAAAACATGTTATTGTAGCTTCAACTGAAGTGCAGGTGCTCACCAACTCCCTCAAAGTGGGACAAAGAAATGACCTTTGAGATGCGACGTATCATGTTTCCTTTTGTCTAAGAATTCAGATAATAATTGACAGATTAATTTAGAATAGGGAGAACTGCATGTGCTTTACATACATAACCACTAGATCACCGTGCAACTTCAAGGGCGACTGCACTTCCTGATTTGGCCTTGTTTTAGATTTTGTTAATTAAGAAATGCTAATAGCAATGACTGAATTCAAACGTGAGTTGTCTTTGGGGTGTGGTTTGATGTGGGTGTCTCATGTATGTGTGTTCATAGGTGGGAAGAGTTAGCCAAATTATTTAGCCAATTATCTTCAGCCTGCTGGTGAGTGACCATGGCAAAGTCGGTTTGACTTTGGATAGCCTATATCAGGGAATAGTTAGGGACCGTCAATACATTACACAATGTAAATTAGACAATATTTTAATGTTGCTCACCTTTTAGTTTTTTCATTAAATGCTTTCAATGTTTGTATATACATTTCTACAATTTAAAGTTGGTTTAAAAAAGAAATAAACTTTATTTTAACTAGGCAAGTCAGTTAAGAACAAATTCTTATTTACAATGATGGCCTACCGCAGCCAACGCTGGGCCAATGTACACCGCCTTATGGGACACTCAATTACAGCCGGATGTGATACAGCCTGGATTCAAACCAGATACTGTAGTGACGCAATGAGATGCAGTGCCTTAGACCACTGCGCCACTCGGGAGGTTTGTGGTTTTTAAGTAATTCAAAGTGGGAGATATTGGAGTTTTTTATATATTCTCCCATGTACATTGTGTAATTTACCGATGGTCCCTAACGAGGGATGCAGTCATGACCACAAGTCTCACCAAACTACGTTTTGGACGAGACTTTATGACCAAAATCATCCTATTTACACATTGTAGTCAATTTTGATAGTTTTCTAAATGAGAAGTCGTTTTTTAGGGGCAGTTGCTCTTTAAAGAGAACATCCATCAGCCTACACTTCTTCCATCAATTCTGTTAGAAAATAGATGGCTACTAGCTAGCCGTGTAGCTATCTTTACATTATGAAAAAAGGATATGTAACAAAACAAAAGAGCTATTAACCTTCTCTTCCAGGCAGGCAAGATTATACCTCACATACGCTGTGTGTGGTCAATGATACAATTCCATCCTGAATTGTCATGTAAGGCAAACTATAGCCTCATTTTATTCAAGGTGCAGTCAGGAAAACCCGAGGTAGATTTGCCTGGCTACCCATCCACATTGCTCCTGCCAAACTGACGTTTCTTCTCCATGATGAATGTGGGCACGTACCTATGATTAGACGTTGCTGACGTCTGCCAGATCTTACAACGCCGGGATAGGTATTTTACATATCAGCTAACCACATCATATGTTATAGCAATCTGTCAGTCGATGACAAAGTCGATGACGTGGCACACAACCATTGGTTGTTGCGTCGCCTCGCCTAAACTGTGGAACACACCCTGTATGTAGCGATCGATAGAGCAGCGGATTTAAATTCAAGGTGAGTTGTCAGGAACTCCAAAAAGTTCTGGGACACTGTAAAGTCAATGGAGAATAAGAACACCTCCTCCCAGCTGCCCACTGCACTGAGGCTAGGAAACACTGTCACCACCGATAAATCCACGATAATTGAGAATTTCAATAAGCATTTTTCTACGGCTGGCCATGCTTTCCACCTGGCTAACCCTACCCCGGTCAACAGCTCTGCCCCACCCCCACAGCAACTTGCCCAAGCCTCCCCCATTTCTCCTTCACCCAAATTCAGATAGATGATGTTCTGAAAGAGCTGCAAAATCTGGACCCCTACAAATCAGCTGGGCTAGACAATCTGGACCCTCTCTTTCTAAAATGATCCGCCGCAATTGTTGCAACCCCTATTACTAGCCTGCTCAACCTCTCTTTCGTATATCGTCTGAGATCACCAAAGATTGGAAAGCTGCCACGGTCATCCCCCTCTTCAAAGAGGAGACATCCTAGACCCAAGCTGTTACAGACCTATATCTATTCTGCCCTGCCTTTCTAAGGTTTCTAAGGAGGGCCTGTTGTCCGAGCCTCTGGCAGTCTCTGTGGGGGTGCCGCACTGTTCGATTCTCGGGCGACTCTTTTCTCTGTATACATCAATGATGTCGCTCTTGCTGCTGGTGATTCTCTGATCCACCTCTACGCAGACGACACCATTTTGAATTCTTCTGGCCCTTCTTTGGACACTATGTTAACTAACCTCCAGACGAGCTTCAATGCCATACAACACTCCTTCCGTGGCCAAACTAAATGCATGCTCTTCAACACCAGCACCTGCCCGCCTGTCTAGCATCACTACTCTGGACGGTTCTGACTTAGAATATATGGACAACTACAAATACCTAGGTGTCTGGTTAGACTGTAAATTATCCTTCCAGACTCATTAAGCATCTCCAATCCAAAATTAAATCTAGAATCGGCTTCCTATTTCACAACAAAGCATCCTTCACTCATGCTGCCAAACATACCCTCGTAAAACTGACTATCCTACCGATCCTTGACTTCGGCGATGTCATTAACAAAATAGCCTCCAACACTCTACTCAGCAAATTGGAGGCAGTCTATCACAGTGCCATCCGTTTTGATACCAAAACCCCATATACTACCCACCACTGCGACCTGTATGCTCTCGTTGGCTGGCCCTCGCTTCATATTCGTCGCCAAACCCACTGGTTCCAGGTTTATTTTCAATTTCAAGTTTATTTTATATAGCCCTTCGTACATCAGCTAATATCTCGAAGTGCTGTACAGACACCCAGCCTAAAACCCCAAACAGCAAGCAATGCAGGTGTAGAAGCACGGTGGCTAGGAAAAACTCCCTAGAAAGGCCAAAACCTAGGAAGAAACCTAGAGAGGAACCAGGCTATGAGAGGTGGCCAGTCCTCTTCTGGCTGTGCCGGGTGGAGATTATAACAGAACTATGCCAAGATGTTCAAAATGTTCACAAGTGACAAGCATGGTCAAATAATAATCATGAATAATTTTCAGTTGGCTTTTCATAGCCGATCATTAAGAGTTGAAAACAGCAGGTCTGGGACAGGTGGCGGTTCCATAACCGCAGGCAGAACAGTTGAAACTGGAATAGCAGCAAGGCCAGGTGGACTGGGGACAGCAAGGAGTCATCATGCCCGGTAGTCCTGACGTATGGTCCTAGGGCTCAGGTCCTCCGAGAGAGAAAGAAAGAGAGAAGGAGAGAATTAGAGAGAGCCAAGATTTTCAAAATGTTCATAAATGACAAGCATGGTCAAATAATAATCAGGAATAAATGTCAGTTGGCTTTTCATAGCCGATCATTAAGAGTTGAAAACAGCAGGTCTGGGACAGGTAGGGGTTCCATAACCGCAGGCAGAACAGTTGAAACTGGAATAGCAGCAAGGCCAGGTGGACTGGGGACAGCAAGGAGTCATCATGCCCGATAGTCCTGACGTATGGTCCTAGGGCTCCGGTCCTCCGAGAGAGAGAAAGAAAGAGAGAAGGAGAGAATTAGAGAGAGCCAAGATTTTCAAAATGTTCATAAATGACAAGCATGGTTAAATAATAAATCAGGAATAAAAGTCAGTTGGCTTTTCATAGCCGATCATTAAGAGTTGAAAGCAGCAGGTCTGGGACAGGTAGGGGTTCCATAACCGCAGGCAGAACAGTTGAAACTGGAACAGCAGCAAGGCCAGGTGGACTGGGGACAGCAAGGAGTCATCATGCCCGGTTTGCCGTGACGTATGGTCCTAGGGCTCAGGTTCTCCGAGAGAGAGAAAGAAAGAGAGAACGAGAGAATTAGAGAGAGCATACTTAAATTCACACAGGACACTGGATAAGACAGGAGAAGTACTCCAGGTATAACCAACTGACCCTAGCCCCCCGACACATAAACTACTGCAGCTTAAATACTGGAGGCTGAGACAGGAGGGGTCAGGAGACACTGTGGCCCCATCCGATGATACCCCCGGACAGGGCCAAACAGGAAGGATATAACCCCACCCACTTTGCCAAAGCACAGCCCCCGCACCACTAGAGGGATATCTTTAACCACCAACTTACAATCCTGAGACAAGGCCGAGTATAGCCCACAAAGATCTCCACCACAGCACAAACCAAGGGGGGGCGCCAACCCAGACAGGAAGATCACGTCAGTAACTCAACCCACTCAAGTGACGCACCCCTCCTAGGGACGGCATGAAAGAGCACCAGTAAGCCAGTGACTCAGCCCCTGTAATAGGGTTAGAGGCAGAGAATCCCAGTGGAGAGAGGGGAACCGGCCAGGCAGAGACAGCAAGGGCGGTTCGTTGCTCCAGAGCCTTTTCGTTCACCTTCACACTCCTGGGCCAGACTACACTCAATCATATGACCTACTGAAGAGATAAGTCTTCAGTAAAGACTTAAAGGTTGAGACCGAGTCTGCGTCTCTCACATGGGTAGGCAGACCGTTCCATAAAAATTGAGATCTATAGGAGAAAGCCCTGCCTCCCGCTGTTTGCTTAGAAATTCTAGGGACAATTAGGAGGCCTGCGTCTTGTGACCGTAGCGTACGTATAGGTATGTACGGCAGGACCAACTCGGAAAGATAGGTAGGAGCAAGCCCATGTAACGCTTTATAGGTTAACAGTAAAACCTTGAAATCAGCCCTTGCCTTAACAGGAAGCCAATGTAGGGAAGCTAGCACTGGAGTAATATGATCAAATTTCTTGGTTCTAGTCAGGATTCTAGCAGCCGTATTTAGCACTAACTGAAGTTTATTTAGTGCTTTATCCGGGTAGCCGGAAAGTAGAGCATTGCAGTAGTCTAACCTAGAAGTAACAAATGCATGGATTAATTTTTCTGCATAATGTTTGGACAGAAAATTTCTGATTTTTGCAATGTTACGTAGATGGAAAAAAGCTGTCCTTGAAACAGTCTTGATATGTTCGTCAAAAGAGAGATCAGGGTCAAGAGTAACGCCGAGGTCCTTCACAGTTTTATTTGAGACGACTTTACAACCATCAAGATTAATTGTCAGATTTAACAGAAGATCTCTTTGTTTCTTGGGACCTAGAACAAGCATCTCTGTTTTGTCCGAGTTTAAAAGTAGAACGTTTTCAGCCATCCACTTCCTTATGTCTGAAACACAGGCTTCTAGCGAGGGCAATTTTGGGGCTTCACCATGTTTCATTGAAATGTACAGCTGTGTGTCATCCGCATAGCAGTGAAAGTTAACATTATGTTTTCGAATAACATCCCCAAGAGGTAAAATATATAGTGAAAACAATAGTGGTCCTAAAACGGAACCTTGAGGAACACCGAAATGTACAGTTGATTTGTCAGAGGACAAACCATTGACAGAGACAAACTGATATCTTTCCGACAGGTAAGATCTAAACCAGGCCAGAACTTGTACGTGTAGACCAATTTGGGTTTCCAGTCTCTCCAAAAGAATGTGGTGATCGATGGTGTCAAAGGCAGCACTAAGGTCTAGTAGCACGAGGACAGATGCAGAGCCTCGGTCTGACGCCATTAAAAGGTCATTTACCACCTTCACAAGTGCAGTCTCAGTGCTATGATGGGGTCTAAAACCAGACTGAAGCATTTCGTATACATTGTTTGTCTTCAGGAAGGCAGTGAGTTGCTGCGTAACAGCTTTTTCTAAAAATTTTGAGAGGAATGGAAGATTCGATATAGGCCGATAGTTTTTATATTTTCCGGTTCAAGGTTTGGCTTTTTCAAGAGAGGCTTTATTACTGCCATTTTTAGTGAGTTTGGTACACATCCGGTGGATAGAGAGCCGTTTATTATGTTCAACATAGGAGGGCCAAGCACAGGAAGCAGCTCTTTCAGTAGTTTAGTTGGAATAGGGTCCAGTATGCAGCTTGAAGGTTTAGAGGCCATGATTATTTTCATCATTGTGTCAAGAGATATAGTACTAAAACACTTAAGTGTCTCTCCCGATCCCAGGCCCTGGCAGAGCTGTGCAGATCCAGGACAGCTAAGCCCTGGAGGAATACGCAGATTTAAAGAGGAGTCCGTAATTTGCTTTCTAATGATCATGATCTTTTCCTCAAAGAAGTTCATGAATTTATTACTGCTGAAGTGAAAGCCATCCTCTCTTGGGGAATGCTGCTTTTTAGTTAGCTTTGCAACAGTATCAAAAATAAATTTTGGATTGTCCTTATTTTCCTCAATTAAGTTGGAAAAGTAGGATGATCGAGCAGCAGTGAGGGCTCTTCGGTACTGCACGGTACTGTCTTTCCAAGCTAGTCGGAAGACTTCCAGTTGGTGTGGCGCCATTTCCGTTCCAATTTTCTGGAAGCTTGCTTCAAAGCTCGGGTATTTTCTGTATACCAGGGAGCTAGTTTCTTATGACAAATGTTTTTCGTTTTTAGGGGTGCAACTGCATCTAGGGTATTGCGCAAGATTAAATTGAGTTCCTCAGTTAGGTGGTTAACTGATTTTTGTCCTCTGACATCCTTGGGTAGGCAGAAGGAGTCTGGAAGGGCATCAAGGAATTTTTGTGTTGTCTGAGAATTTATAGCACGACTTTTGATGCTCCTTGGATGGGGTCTGAGCAGATTATTTGTTGCGATTGCAAACGTAATAAAATGGTGGTCCGACAGTCCAGGATTATGAGGAAAAACATTTATTCCATGGGACAAAACTAGGTCCAGAGTATGACTGTGGCAGTGAGTAGGTCCAGAGACATGTTGGACAAAACCCACTGAGTCGATGATGGCTCCGAAAGACTTTTGGAGTGGGTCTGTGGACTTCTCCATATGAATATTAAAATCACCAAAAATTAGAATATGATCTGCTATGACTACAAGGTCTGATAGGAATTCAGGGAACTCAGAGAGGAACGCTGTATATGGCCCAGGAGGCCTGTAAACAGTAGCTATAAAAAGTGATTGAGTAGGCTGCATAGATTCCATGACTAGAAGCTCAAAAAACGAAAACGTCATTTTTTTTTTTGTAAATTGAAATTTGCTATCGTAAATGTTAGCAACACCTCCGCCTTTGCGGGATGCACGGGGGATATGGTCACTAGTGTAACCAGGAGGTGAGGCCTCATTTAACACAGTAAATTCATCAGGCTTAAGCCATGTTTCAGTCAGGCCAATCACATCAAGATTATGATCAGTGATTAGTTCATTGACTATAACTGCCTTTGAAGTGAGGGATCTAACATTAAGTAACCCTATTTTGAGATGTGAGGTATCACGATCTCTTTCAATAATGGCAGGAATGGAGGAGGTCTTTATCCTAATGAGATTGCTAAGGCGAACACCGCCATGTTTAGTTTTGCCCAACCTAGGTCGAGGCACAGACACAGTCTCAATGGGGATGGCTGAGCTGACTACACTGACTGTGCTATTGGCAGACTCCACTAAGCTGGCAGGTTGGCTAACAGCCTGCTGCCTGGCCTGCACCCTATTTCATTGTGGAGCTAGAGGAGTTAGAGCCCTATCTATGTTAGTAGATAAGATGAGAGCACCCCTCCAGCTAGGATGGAGTCCGTCACTCCTCAGCAGGTCAGGCTTGGTCCTGTTTGTGGGTGAGTCCCAGAAAGAGGGCCAATTATCTACAAATTCTATCTTTTGGGAGGGGCAGAAAACAGTTTTCAACCAGCGATTGAGTTGTGAGACTCTGCTGTAGAGCTCATCACTCCCCCTAACTGGGAGGGGGCCAGAGACAATTACTCGATGCCGACACATCTTTCTAGCTGATTTACACGCTGAAGCTATGTTGCGCTTGGTGACCTCTGACTGTTTCATCCTAACATCGTTGGTGCCGACGTGGATAACAATATCTCTATACTCTCTACACTCCCCAGATTTAGCTTTAGCCAGCACCATCTTCAGATTAGCCTTAACGTCGGTAGCCCTGCCCCCTGGTAAACAGTGTATGATCGCTGGATGATTCGTTTTAAGTCTAATACTGCGGGTAATGGAGTCGCCAATGACTAGGGTTTTCAATTTGTCAGAGCTAATGGTGGGAGCCTTCGGCGTCTCAGACCCCGTAACGGGAGGAGTAGAGACAAGAGAAGACTCGGCCTCAGACTCCGACTCGCTACTTAATGGGGAAAACCGGTTGAAAGTTTCTGTCGGCTGAATGAGCGACACCAGTTGAGCATTCCAACAGCATTTCCCTCCAGAAGCCATGAGAAAGTTGTCCGGCTGCGGGGACTGTGCGGGGGGATTTATACTAACGTTACTATCTGTACTTACTGGTGGCACAGACGCTGTTTCATCCTTTCCTACACTGAAATTACCCTTGCCTAACGATTGCGTCTGAACATTTACATTTACATTTAAGTCATTTAGCAGACGCTCTTATCCAGAGCGACTTACAAATTGGAAAGTTCATACATATTCATCCTGGTCCCCCCGTGGGGAATGAACCCACAACCTTGGCGTTGCAAGCGCCATGCTCTACCAACTGAGCCACACACCAACTGAGCCACACTGAAGCTGGGCTTGCAGCACAGCTATCCTCGCCGTAAGGCGATCGTTCTCCTGTATATTATGAGTACAGCGACTGCAATTAGAAGACATCATGTTAATGTTACTACTTAGCTTCGGCTGTTGAAGGTGCTGACGAACCATGTCCAGATAAAGCGTCCGGAGTGAAAAAGTTGAATGAGGGAAAAAAAAGTTGTGATGGAAAAACTAAAAATATAAACGGTAAATAAAAAATAAAAAAACGTAAAGTTGTCAGCTAGCAAAGTAAAGTTGGCAACAAAACGCACAGCAACACGTCTGCAAGTTCAAGAGGAAGTGACGTCACTTTAGACTGGTCAGACAGAGTGTATGTCTGTCCCCACGTGCTAGGGGACTTATAGGTCATCTATAAGTCCCCTAGCACGTGCTCCAGCAGGTATATTTCACCCCCAAAGCCAATCTCTCGCCACTATGGCCTATTTATTGCCTTACCTCCCTAATCTTACTACATTTGCACACACTGTATATAGACTTTTCTAATGTGTTATTGACTGTACATTTGTTTTTTCCATGTGTAACTCTATGTTGTTGTTTGTGTCGCACTGCTTTGCTTTATCTTGGCCAGGTCGCAGTTGTAAATGAGAACTTGTTCTCAACTGGCCTACCTGGTTAAATAAAGGAGAAATAAATATAATAAAAAAGTAAACATTTGAAAAGGATTACTTCATGCCCAGGCTAATTGCGCAATGCGCATAGGCGGAATTGACTGGCCAGGTAATTTTTGGAAATGTTTTGGATGGGTTGTTTTATGGAGTGGGATGAGCACAAAATGTTTAGCAGTCTAATTCAAAGACTAATTCATAGACTAGCCTTATTAATTTAAAGTTCAAGTATATATGGCAACATTACAGAAGAGATGTTGGCTATGCATGACCAAAACCTTATCTCAGTTCACTGGTCACGATAACAACACCCACCCGTAGCACGCGCTCCAGCAGGTATATCTCACTGATCATCCCAAAAGCCAACACCTCATTTGGCCGCCTTTCCTTCCAGTTCTCTGCTGCCTGTGACTGGAACAAATTGCAAAAATCGCTGAAGTTGGAGACTTTTATTTCCCTCACCAACTTTAAACATCTGCTATCTGAGCAGCTAACCGATCACTGCAGCTGTACATAGTCCATCTGTAAACAGCCCACCCAATTTACCTACCTCAACCCCTTACTGTTTTTATTTATTTACTTTTCTGCTCTTTTGCACACCAGTATCTCTACTTGCACATGATCATCTGATGATTTATCACTCCAGTGTCAATCTGCTAAATTGTAATTATTCGCTCCTATGGCCTATTTATTGCCTACCTCCTCATGCCTTTTGCACACAATGTATATAGACTATTTCCCCCCCCCCCCCTACTGTGTTATTGACTTGTTTATTGTTTACTCCATGTGTAACTCTGTGTTGTTGTCTGTTCACGCTGCTATGCTTTATCTTGGCCAGGTCGCAGTTGTAAATGAGAACTTGTTCTCAACTAGCCTACCTGGTTAAATAAAGGTGAAAAATATATGTACAGGCTACAACAGTGGTCACCAACCTTTTCTGAGTCAAGATCACTTTCGCAATCGAGATCTACCGCTCAGATGTTTTTTAACATTACTTAAAAATGTAACATTAACCTAACATAAACAGTTCTGTAGAAATTATGTTTGTGTAGTAGGCTTAATACATTAGCACAGCATATTGGCTATAGTTTTGTAGGCCGTCATTGTAAATAAGAATTTGTTCTTAACTGACTTGCCTAGTTAAATAAATTTACTGAACTGATGGTGCCTGCATCTGATGGTCATGGTGCTTTCAAAACTACTGGGAACTCGGGGGAAAAGGGAAGTAAAATCATGATGTCAGTGACCTTCAGGTCGGAAAGTCTGAGCTCTTTTCCCAGTCGGATCTCGTTTCTTTCCGAGTTCCCAGTTGTCTTGAACGCTCGGAAGTCGGAGATGTCCGAGTTCCCAGTTCCCAGTTGTTTTGAACACGGCATTAGTTTCAGCGGAAGAAAAGAGCAGCCAGAGGGTCCGCCTCTCACCGTCCATGCTCTCTCCTTCCTTTCCATTGTGAGACTAACCAGAGAGAGGGGACACCATCGTCCACCTGATGGCAAAACTCGAGTCGCACCACATCCGCATCTGCCTTATGCACAAATTCATGTTGTTCCTATGACCGGAGAAAGCGAAATATTCCTTAATATTAAAATAGACATGACGAGCGGCTAATAATAATAATACAAATGCAGGGCTATCGATACACTTAGCTACTATACTTAACAAAAATATAAGGAAATCAGCCAATTGAAATAAATTCATTAGGCCCTAATCTAAGGATTTCACATGACTGGGCAGGGGTGCAGCCATGGGTGGGCCTGGGAGGGCATAGGCCCACCCTCTTGGCAGCCAGGCCACTTACTAGGGAGCCAGGTCCAGCCAATTAGAATGAATTTTATCCTCACAAAAGGACTTTATTACAGACAGAAATACTCCTCAGCATTAACAGGGATGTAAACAAGTTTGTGCACAAAATTTGAGAGAAAGAAACTTTTTGTGCATATGGAACATTTCTTAGGATTTTTTATTTCAGCTCATGAAACATTGGACCAACACTTTACATGTTGGGTTTTATATTTTTGTTCAGTATAATTCATTGCAGCTGCAGCGCGAGCGGTAGTACGTTAAAGCGAGTTTTATGTTTTGTAATAGTGTTGAATAAAACCGTTTTGGCAGTGCTGAATAAAAACTTAAACATGAACTGACTCATAAAAATACCAGCTCTTTGCTATGTTCTTTGACAGTCTCTCTCTTGTCATGGTTTTTAAAAGTTACGAAATCTCATGCAGGTTAGTACACTACATGACCAAAGGTATGTGGACACTTGCTCATTCCAAAATGATGGACATTAATATGTAGTTGGTCCACCCTTTGCTGCTATAACAGCCTCCACTCTTCTGGTAAGGCTTTCCTCTAGATGTTGGAACATTGCTGCGGAGACTGATTTTACAAGAGCCACAAGAGCATTAGTGAGGTCGGGCACTAATTTTAGGCAATAGCCCTGGCTCGCAGTCAATGTACCAATTCATCCCAGAGGTGTTCGAGGGGTTTGAGGTCAGGGCTCTGTGCAGGCCAGTCAAGTTCTTCCAAACCGATCTCAACAAACCATTTCTATATGGACCTCATTTTGTGCACGGGAGCATTGTCATGCTGAAACAGGAAAGGGTCTTCCCCAAACTGTTTCCACAAAGTTGGGGCCTAGCTCAAACCATAAAAAACAGCCCCAGACCATTATTCCTCCTCCACCAAACCTTACAGTTGGCACTTTGCATTGGGGCAGGTAGCGTTCTCCTGGCATCCGCCAAACCCAGATTAGTCCGTCGGACTGCCAGATGGTGAAGCGTGATTCATCACTCCAGAGAACACATTTCCACTGCTCCAGAGTCCAATGGCGGTGAGCTTCACACCACTCCAGCCGACACTTGGCATTGCGCATGGTTATCTTAGGCTTGTATGCGGCTGCTCGGCCATGGAAACCTTTTTCATGAAGCTCTCGACGAACAGTTATTCTGCTGATTTTGCTTCCAGAGGCAGTTTGGAACTCTGTAGAGTGTTGCAACCGAGGACAGACGTGCTACACGTTTCAGCACTCGGCAGTCCCCTTCTGTGAGCTTGAGTGGCCTACTACTTCGTGACTGAGCTGTTGTTGCTCCAAACCTATGATGGTGCCATGTTGAACATCACTGTGCTCTTCAGTAAGGCCATTCTATTGCCAATGTTTGTCTATGGAGAATGCATGGCGGTGTGCTTGATTTTATACACCTGTCAGCAAACAGGTGTGGCTGAAATAGCAGAATCCACTCATTTGAAGGGGTGTCCACATACTTTTTATATACTGTATAGTGTATCAAACTTAGCTGGAAGCTGTAGGCATGGTGATTTGAGCTATCCGATTGGCCAGCACAGTAGGCACACTCGATACAGCTACAGATCTTCTGTACAGCCAGGTAGGCAGAGTTTCTCTTTTCAGACAAATGAAAAGGTTAAAAATGGGAACACTTTGCCTACAAATAGGAGCACAAATCTTTATTGTTGGCTTTTCTAAAGAAATGTTTGGTGATCGACTAGCCTTGACTGGTTGGTGACTACTGGGCTAGAAGAAGTGAGAAATATAGCAGGGCACGTGTTGGAGTATTAGCCTGGACTGAACAGGAATTTATCAGGTTACATGGGCTGAATATATTTACACTAATTGTATAGCCTACCAATGCTGAGTTTAAGGGACCATAGGGACTCACTGCAAGCATTGCGTGACAGGCTTCAGGTCTGGCAAGATGGTTGGAGATAGGGTCTATTTAACAGAAAATGTCAACATGCCTTCTTGTCTCTATCTCTGCGGGGTAGAAAACCACAGTTTGCAGCTCAGTTGGCTTGAGAGTACGCACACACACACACGCATGCATGTACGCACGAGCACGCACACACACACACACACACACACACACACACACACACACACACACACACACACACACACACACACACACACACACACACACACACACACACACACACACACACACACACACACACACACACAGACACACAGGCTTCCACCATATTGCTCTCAACTATTCTGAATAGTCAGATCAGTGCAAATGCAGGAAAGGAGTCAAGTAGAGAAAACTATTTAGAGGGTGGATAGCTATGTGTCCTCTTGTCACATGGTCCCAGAGTCTCTCTACTGATCTCCACCAAAACATCCCTTTGTCCCACTCTCCTTTCAGCACGTCTCATTTACAAAGACTGTACATCTTTTTTTGAATGAAGAAGATAAATATTTATTTAGCTTTTTCCTTCCTGTAGGGGTCTTGGATGGAAATAGGGCATCATAAGTACTTTCAAGGAAAGGGATTTATTGATTGTATGAACATACACAGACATCAGGTTTTAAGTGTGAGCAGGATGTTAGTTGGTCTCAATATAGCAGCTCTCCATGTTTAATAAAAGTGTATATGAGATATTGATATGGTTGGCATTCAGGGCCCTGATTGATTGTGATGGCATTTGGATGCTCTCAGTAAATGCCAGATCCCATGCTGAGTGCTTGACTAATGGATGTCCACGGATGGCAGCCTCAGCATCAGTCACTTCTGCCCCCCCCATCCCTTCCCTCCCCTCCTCTCCTCCTCTCCTCCTCTACCAGAGAAAAGGTTATCAATATTCCTCCAGGTGGAGTAGGAAGAGATGAGTGGACTGATACAGTAAGGCCCTTAGACTTCTGAATGGCAATGTGTGGGACACCCTGCTCATATTTTATGTATGAGCAGTCTTATTTATATTAACAATCACTTTTACAAGAGAGACCTGGCCAAAATAGCAGCACAAACAGTTGCAGACACATTTACAACAGAAAACACAAAGCACTACAGTTTTAAAAAAAAACATACATTTACACATTGAACAGCAAGATGGTTTGGGAAAGTGCAACTAGGTGTCAAAACATTGACAGCCACCCACTTCATTTGCCATTATATTGTTTAACCTAGGAGCTATAGGAGGATGGGCTCATTGTAATGATTGAAATGGAGTCAATGGAACGGAGTCAAACACGTTGCCTCCATGTGTTGACGTGTTTGGTACCATTCCAGTGATTCCATTCCAGCCATTGCAATGATCCCATCCCGGTATAGCTCCTCCCACCGGCCTCGTCTGATGTACAGTAAAATAACAAAGGTATCTAAGATAATAACAATATCCTCTCAAGATTTGTGTAAATGGGTTTTGTCAGAGACAGATGATTGAAGGCTGAATGGAAAACCACCTGATTGAAATTACAATTAGGTGCTCTCTACCTCTCTCCTTCTAGTTTGAATTCAAATATTGCCCGCTTATCCACTCCCTCACAACGATTGCCATTGCTTCATTTTCAAATTAAAATAGCAATTAAAATTGAAAAATGAATTTTAAAATCAAATTAAGAGTACGGACTATGCATCTCAACAGTTGGGTTGGAAACATGCAAATCGCTGTGGGAGCGGCCGATATGATTTGACAGAATCTCATCTGGGTAGTCACCAGTCAGATAGGAACATTACTCAACCATATTTGAGTGGAGGGCTGCAGATGAGCAGCATGGACATTTATTGTGTTGCTGTTTTTCCCGTTGGGACAGAGACAGTTAATTAAAGTGAGAGGTGTACAATATGTCACCCTGATGATGGGAGAGGTCCATTTCTCTAATGGCGTTCTGGACTCTGTCTGTCTACATCAGCTTTTTCTGCTTTTGCCTGACTCTCCAATCTCTGGATTTGTAATATGACGTGCCAAAGATGATTTTACACAATTCATAATTTAGCTCTGGGTAGAGTGAAACATTAGTTCATCTTCCTTCCTGTCTATGTTGCTTATAGGGTGGTTTCACTTTGAGCTGTGGAGGAATGGTTCTGTAAAGAGCTGTTGTCATGGTTATGCATGTTTTATAGCTTAACCTAACAGGGTATTGTCCACCTTTGTAATAGTTCTACTTCAGTCTCTCTCTTAGGCTTCACTTACTGACTTTGCAACTGACATAGGTATGGGCACAGAAAACACAGAACAGTTGCAGTTGGTGCTTAGTGCTTAGTGCTTGGGTAGCAAGGTTTTATAGTTTTGTGTTTCTATAGTTTTATTATTGTTTTGATTTTGATTTGAAATTCAGTTTAGTTTCAGTTAGTTTTCAGACCTTTTTATTTAGTTGTACACAAATATTTGTATTTCACAATGTATACTAAACAAAATATAAACACAACATGTTGGTCCCATGTTTCATGAGCTGAAATAAAAGATCCCAGAAATGTTCCATATGCACAAAAAGCTTATTTCTCTCAAATGTTGTGCACACATTTGTTTACATCCCTGTTAGTGAGCATTTCTCCTTTGCCAAGATAATCCATCCACCTGACAGGTTTGGCATATCAAGAAGCTGATTAAACAGCATGATCATTACACAGGTGCATCTTGTGCTGGGGAAAATAAAAGGCCACTCTAAAATGCCACAGATGTCTCAAGTTTAGGGTGCAACTGGCATGCTGACTGCAGGAATGTCCACCAGAGCTGTTAATGTTAATGTTCCATTTCTCTACAATAAGCTGCCTCAAACGTCATTTTAGAGAATTTGGCAGTACGTCCAACCGGCCTCACAACCACAGACCACGTGTTACCACGCCAGCCCAGAACCTCCACATCCGGCTTCTTTACCTGCGGGATCGTCTGAGACCAGCCACCTGGACAGCTGATGAAACTAAGGAGTATTTCTGTCTGTAATAAGCCCTTTTGTGGTGAAAAACTCATTCTGATGATTGTGTTGAATATTTTGTTTTTTGGGATGTCACACCTTGCCACTGGGGGGCAGTAATACATAAGGGGATGGGACAGGTCATATGTTAGGTTTAAATGATAAAGTAAATCTCAATGTGACTTGGATTTAAAAGGAATAGGCTAGCGCTGAGACTGGTCAGAAAATATTGTAGCTACCTTAAATCAACTCCTAGTGATCTCAAGAGCTTTCGACCTCTTGGTGTAATGGGTAAGGTGTTGGCTTGTAAGTCACTGGATCAGGGTTTGAGTCCCAGTTGGAGCTATCCTCCAAATTTGCTACAATATAGTGGAAGGAAACGCTCAGCAAATCCAATGCTTTTTAACTTTAGTAGTACATGTAAGAAGAGTCAATTTAGCTACCTGGACAATTTTACCTGTTAGCTAGTGATATTGAGGCACGAACTAGGCCTGTTTGAAACAGCGCCATCTCCTGGCAGCTCAGTAGCTTAAACTCCCCAAAAGATTGAAAACCCCTTTAAAACAAAGTTTAGAAAAAAAGGAAAACTGAACATAATTTATGGTTTTGATTTGAAGTTTGAGTCAAATATAATTAACAAACCCATTTGAAAAACTAAAACTTTAAGTTAACTATTTTATTTCAGTTTACTAAGTAGTTTTTTCATGATTAGTTTCAGTTTACTATAACCTTCTTGAGTAGTTCAAGTGGTGTACCCAGCCTTTACGTAACAGCCCCCACCTTCCACACACACCCCTCCAGCAGCCTGTAGATGGATGTTTGTTCTACAATTCTGACATCAGATCCTATACTGGGCCACCTCTGGAGTCTTCCCTTACACCTTGCCTAGTACTCCCTCTTGCGTGCGAGAGTGTTTGTTTGCAGACAGCACTCGAAAAAAAAAAAAATGGGGTTTGCTTTTGGTACAAACAACTCATTAATTATTTAGGACAGCAAACATGACTGGCTGCTAATCTACATAGCCTTTAAAAGGCCCCACAATTTATAATGCAGGCCTTTCTCTCCCACTGTGGGGACATTCCGAGGCTGTCTTAACCCTGCCTGTCCACAACACTGTTGTGTCTCTGGAATGGAGGCCACGTCAAAACTCTGCCAGGATACTTTATCTTTACCCCAAATGTGGTGTGTGTGTGTACGCGCATTTGTGTACTCAACTGTACAAGGATTTAGAGCAGGGTTGAGTAAAGCCTAAACATGTTTGAATTAGTTTTCCCTGCCTGTCTCAGATATGGGAAACTCAGGTTATTTTGTGGCCCAGTGCAATTTCAGAAAGTATTAATGACAACCAAGCAAGTTTCACAATTAATAATACTTTATTTGGAAAAGGTAGGAAGTGTCAAAAAATATTCAAAAAAATAAAAGGATCCTCAAAAATAGAAATTCCAACCCAAAAAACGATTGGGTAAAATCCATCAATCAACATTTATCTTAATTTCCAACAATCAATATGTTTTCCAAATGTAGTCGAGTCCAACCTGGTGTCAGTTCCTCCACTTTTAGTTAGGCCTCGTCTCCTTACTGTAGCTCCATTGAATCGCTTTCTCTACACAGGTTCCCTTCTCCGTGTAGGGAGGGTTCAGGTCCGTCCCTGGGAAGGCGGCAGTGGAAGTATCCGAGTCAGTTAGTTTCCCCGTGTTAATTCCTGTTTACTTCTATATCTTCAGCACAATGTTAGCTCATATCCTGCGTAATCATCACTTTTCCAAAGTGCACACATTACAGAAGTGACGTTGATCCGTAGATGAGAACTTCAAGAACGAGAGGAAAATAGTACTTCACTTTAGTTCATTGTTTAGAGTGAGGAGTGTTCAGAGGCAGTCGTGGATACAGGCCCGGGTGCGTCCTAGGAGCAGGCTGCCATCTGAGCGCTGTATGTCTGCACAGTAGGATACTGGGAGAGAGGCTTGCTCACTGGCTGTGCGCTTCTGTCCTTTGGGGAGTACTGTTCATTTACTTCACCTGTGCACAATCAAGAGCGGAAAGAGAGGCACGCAGGAATGTCGCCTCTCAATTTGGATTAGAGCATGTCATTGGCAAACGAGTTTAAAGACGCAGTCCGGTGTTTTAAGCGCAACAAATGTGTAACATATTGTATGAATTGGATTCATAACATATCCGAATTGCAAAAACAATTTTCTTTGCAGGACATAACATCATACAAAATGAATTACGTAGTATACAATTGCATGATGTAGTATACAAAAAATAGGGACACGTTTTGGTTCGTGAGCACCTCTTTCTAAACTGCTGGCTGAAATTATACAGAAGTTCTTGAGCGTCACTTTAGTAGATGGCATGGCACACATGATAATTTAGAACATGTATGTGGGTAGCGCTCCTGAGAATTTAGAACATGCATGTGGGTAGCGCTCCTGAGAATTTAGGATACGCGTTATTGGTAGCACACGTGAGATTTCACATTTCAATTATTGAACATACAGCACTTATGAGTAGGTTGACACTGCAAACATACTTCAAAACATGTGAACACAGCAAACATGAGAGGGAGAAAAAAGGAAGCTCATCGTTACCAGGTGACGTGTGTACAGGAACTTTCCATTTACAGAACAACTTGACACATTTTGTAATGTACTCGCCTGTTTAAAAACTGATTACATGAGTCATTATTTTAGACAACGGGGTTCCTTGTTAAACCAACCTACAGGCGCCACCCGCTTAGTATGTGTGGCAGATATTACAGCAAATACGGTATATTATATATGCAAATGGTAAGACGTCAACAGGGTTTAGTTAATTAGCCAGCAATGTGAGCATGGCTTTCCAAACAGAGGCTTCTTTTACTCTGGAGCGAAGGTCTCAGCAGGGGGCCCCACTTTGATCTGTAGATCCCACGGTCTGAAGGAACACTGCTCCTACTAGCAGCACTGTCAGTCAGACAGGGAAATTTCCATGTAAAAAGCCCCATGAGCACTAACATGTGAAGTTTATATAGGAGAACATGAAAGCTAAGTCTATATTTTTTTTAAATTAAGGCATGTATAAATGTTTTGAACCATTTCTATCCAAAAAAGTAGGAATAAGCAAAGGCATTGATTTCTGCTCAAACAGATGGAAAAGGGGTCTTAGGAAACAGTTGCTGAAAAAGTCTTAAAGCTGCAATATGTAATCTTTTGGGCGACTAGACCAAATTCACATAGAAATCTGAGTTATAGATCTGTAATTCTCATTGAAAGCAAGTCTAAGAAGCGGAAGATATGTGCTCTATGGTCCCCGTTCTTAAGTTTTGTTTTTGCATCTTTTACTTTAGGTTTTGTACACCAGCTTCAAACAGCTGAAAATACAATACTTTTGGTTATTGAAAATATATTTCAATTTAGATGGCACACCATGATTTTCTACACTATGCATTGCTTGTTTTGTCACATAAACTTAAATCTTGCAAACTATGAGAATTTTTGCAACCAGGAAACGGCGAAGCGATTTCTGCATGTTGCACCTTTAAAAGGTATTAAAAACATCAAAACAATAATGTTGAAGTAAAGACCTCTGACAACTAATATCAACATTTATATTTAGTTTTGCAGAAATTTGCCTTCTGTAAGTTATATTGCCTAGTGTCTTATCATTCTGTTACCAAAAACCCACATATATTTAAAGCTAGAATCCTTAATTTAAACAATAACAAAGAGGCCACCCAGCTTGTGTTACCGCGGTTGTGTTTTGGTAAAAAGCTGAGGGATGGGCCTGGAGAAATGTAGGGCCCAATAAAATCCGTAATGTGGAGAACGCAGACAGAATCAAGACGTTTTTTTTTTTACTTAGTAGGGAATAAACTAAAGGTATTTCAAAATAATTAATTAGCCCAAGTTTATCATAAGACATGAACAGAATGCATCAGTGATTCGAATTTCCTGCAAATTTCAGAAGAGGCAATGAGAATTCCCGATCTGTGTATGTGCGGTGCACGTGTCTACCACTTTGTGTAGCAATTAGTGATGATGCTAATGATAACCTTTTTCGGGTATAGATAGAAAGGCTTTGCCATAAACATTCTCAATTAAATGCTAACTATACTGAACAAAAATATAAACATGCAACAATTTCAACGATTTTACTTTACTGCACATTTTAGATTGGCCTTTTATTGTCCACAGTACAAGGTGCACCTGTGTAATGATCAGGCAGTTTAATTAGCTTCTTGACATGCCACACCTGTCAGGTGGATGGATTTTCTTGGCAAAAGAGAAATGCTCACTAACTGCGATGCAAATAAATAGGTGCACAAAATTTGAGAGAAATAAGCTTTTTGTGTGTATGGAACATTTCTGGGATCTTTTATTTCAGCTAATGAAACATGGGACCAACACTTTACATGTTGTGTTTATATTTTTGTTCAGTATACATAGTAGCCTATCCTTACCTGGCAGAATTATATGATTATTTGCATCAGTCCAGTGGGTATTTGTTTTGCAAACTCTACCAACATTTGCACTACAAAAACACTGTTAAACAACAGTGAGTGAAAACCAGAGAGTGAAAACCTGAAGAAATGGGGAAAATGAAAATCTGAAAAACTAAATGGAGAAAACGGAATTTAGGAAAGAACTAAACGGAATCAGGCCAAAACATTAAAAGATTTTATAGGGCCCTAGAAATGTAACCACTCTCAAATGTGTAAGAATCGACGCTGGTAGACGAGAAACAAGTACAGGGAGTGAACATTTAATTAACGACGGACATGGAACAGGACAGCGTTCTGAAGAGAAAACATAACAACATTAATGCTGACATGGGGAACCAACTGAGGAACAGACAGATATAGAAGGGCAAGTTCAGGCGAGTCCAATATTGCGCAGCTACGTGTAATGATGGTGACATGTGTGCGTAATGAAGGGCAGTCTGGCGCCCTCGAGCGCCAGAGAGGGGGAACGGGAACAGGCGTGACAAAATGCCTATACATAGCTATAGATGCAAGGACGGACCATCCATGATATCAAAATTATAGTTTTAAACGTGTTGAGGCAATACAGTGTTTGTTTACATTTACATTGTTTACAAACATTGTAGTAACACAATATTGTTTTTGGGGTTCTGATGGGATACGACATTTGAACTAAGCTCATGAGACTTAAGTCTTTACTGAAGACTTATCTCTTCAGTAGGTCATATGATTGAGTGTAGTCTGGCCCAGGAGTGTGAAGGTGAACGGAAAGGCTCTGGAGCAACGAACCGCCCTTGCTGTCTCTGCCTGGCCGGTTCCCCTCTCTCCACTGGGATTCTCTGCCTCTAACCCTATTACAGGGGCTGAGTCACTGGCTTACTGGTGCTCTTCCATGTCGTCCCTAGGAGGGGTGCGTCACTTGAGTGGATTGAGTCACTGACGTGTTCTTCCTGTCTGAGTTGGCGTCCCCCCCCCCCCTTGGGTTGTGCCGTGGCGCAGATCTTTGTGGGCTATACTTGGCCTTGTCTCAGGATGGTAAGTTGGTGGTTGAAGATATGGCAAAGTGGGTGGGGTTATATCCTGCCTGTTTGGCCCTGTCTGGGGGTATCATCGGATGGGGTAACAGTGTCTCCTGACCCCTCCTGTCTCAGCCTCCAGTATTTATGCTGCAGTACTTTATGTGTCGGGGGGCTAGGGTCAGTCTGTTATATCTGGAGTATTTCTCCTTTCTTATCCGGTGTCCTGTGTGAATTTAAGTATGCTCTTTAAGTATGCTCTCTCTAATTCTCTCTTTCTCTCTTTCTTTCTCTCTCTCGGAGGACCTGAGCCCTAGGACCATGCCTCAGGACTACCTGGCATGATGACTCTTTGCTGTCCCCAGTCCACCTGGCCGTGCTGCTGCTCCAGTTTCAACTGTTCTGCCTGCGGCTATGGAACCCTGACCTGTTCACCGGACGTGCTACCTGTCCCAGACCTGCTGTTTTCAACTCTATAGAGACAGCAGGAGCGGTAGAGATACTCTTAATGATCGGTTATGAAAAGCCAACTGACATTTACTCCTGAGGTGCTGACTTGTTGCACCCTTGACAACTATCGTGATTATTATTATTTGATCATGCTGGTCATTTATGAACATTTGAACATCTTGGCCATGTTCTGTTATAATCTCCACCCGGCACAGCAAGAAGAGGACTGGCCACCCTTCATAGCCTGGTTCCTCTCTAGGTTTCTTCCTAGGTTTTGGCCTTTCTAGGGAGTTTTTCCTAGCCACCGTGCTTCTACACCTGCATTGCTTGCTGTTTGGGGTTTTAGGCTGGGTTTCTGTACAGCACTTTGATATATCAGCTGATGTAAGAAGGGCTATATAGATACATTTGATTTGATGAGGCATTTATAAGATATATTCTTAAAGAATCAATGGGTATATGTCATACATTTACAAGTCAGTTAATGTCACCTTCCCCGGCTCTTACTGACACCTACCTATGAGCCCTCTCTCTTTTCATTTACTATAACCAGCCCTCTCACCCACTTAGCACCGACCAACACCGGACGACCATGGACGTTGAAAAATAGTTGAAATTTGGATAATCCAAGTATGAACCAATCTTAAAGTCTGTTTCACAAGTTTGGACAGTACAGTGCAGTGCAGTACAGTACAGTAGAGCACAGTACAGTACATTAAAGTACAGTAAAGAAAAATAGAGTAGAATATAGGTCAGTACAATACAGTACAGTAATGTACAGTAGGGTTTAGTAGAGTAGAGCACACTAGAGTAGAGTACAATATAATTTACTGTAGTGTCAGTGTTTCCCCTAGGATTTCTTTTCAACAGCGGTGGCAAAGTTAGCATGCTAGCTGTTCCCATAGACTTCTATTCATTGCGGTAATGCTAGTGAGCCTTTGCGCTAGCGCTAGTTAGCAACTTCCTTCCATTAGTTAATCTATATCTGTGTAAGTAGACAAAGGGCTTAATTGCCAGAATGCCTTTAAAAACGCAGAAATATACACTACCGTTCAAAAGTTTGGGGGCACATAGAAATGTCCTTGTTTTTGAAAGAAAAACACATTTTTTGTCCATTAAAATAACATCAAATTGATCAGAAATACAGTGTAGACATTGTTAATGTTGTAAATGACTATTGCAGCTGGAAACGGCTGATTTTTAATAGAATATCTACATAGGCGCACAGAGGCCCATTAACAGCAACCATCACTCCTGTGTTCCAATGGCACGTTGTGTTAGCTAATCCAAGTTGATCATTTTAAAAGGCAAATTGATCATTATAAAACCCTTTTGCAATTATGTTGGCACAGCTGAAAACTGGTGTCCTGATTAAAGAAGCAATAAAACTGGCCTTCTTTAGACAAGGTGAGTATCTGGAGCATCAGCATTTGTGGGTTCGATTACAAGCTCAAAATGTCCAGAAACAAAGATTTTCTTCTGATACTCGTCAGTCTATTCTTGTTCTGAGAAATTAAGGCTATTCCATGCAAGAAATTGCCAAGAAACTGAAGATGTCGTACAACGCTGTGTACTACTCCCTTCACAGAACAGCGCAAACTGGCTCTAACCAGAATAGAAAGAGGAGTGGGAGGCCCCGGTGCACAACTGAACAAGATGACAAGTACATTAGAGTGTCTAGTTTGAGAAACAGATGCCTCACAAGTCCTCAACTGGCAGCTTTATTAAATAGTACCCGCAAAACACCAGTCTCAACGTCAACCGTGAAGAGCCGACTCCAGGATGCTGGCCTTCTAGGCAGAGTTCCTCTGTCCAGTGTCTGTGTTCTTTTGCCCATCTTAATCTTTTCTTTTTATTGCCCAGAATGAGATATGGCTTTTTCTTTCGAACTCTGCCTAGAAGGCCAGCATCCTGGAGTCCCCTCTTCACTGTTGATGTTGAGACTGGTGTTTTGCGAGTACTAATTAATGAAGCTGCCAGTTCAGGACTTGTGAGGCATCTGTTCCTCAAACTAGACACTCTAATGTGGTACGCCAGTGTTGAATAAAAATGTTTCCTTCTTGCTAAAATTCTATGTTATCTTCCACTTCTCAGATTCCTAACACCTCTCACATTGTCATTCTAGAAACTGTTCATGACACTGAGGTTGACACATGGCCGCCCTGCTCCAGACAACATTTCTACTTCCTTCTGTTGGCACTTGACTCCAGACAAGAGGTGGGTGGGACATGGGTGAGGACCTCCCTCTTTCTCTTTTTTCATTAGTTCTGTCTGTCTGTCTATTCCATTGTTTTCTTTCTACCATATTGAGGATCATGCATGTGCGGAGAGGTTGGGCGCTCATGAATGAATTATATCAATACCTTGGGGCGTAGAAGCAATTGCTTGAAAAAAATGGTGGTTGTCCATAAATGCCCAATTAACTATTTATGGACATAATGGGAGCTTGTGATGTGAGAGGACAAATAAATAAGGCGAGAATACATTAAACATGACAAGATGATGAGTGGTATGTATCATCACTGGCGTCCTAATGACCCTTAGACGTTCGGCTAAATCACTGCCTTGCATTCATGGAGAATGGTGTACTATTAATATACGGTGTGGTTATTAGCATAAGTCGGCCTTACACATGGGTGAATATGTACCAAATGGTACTCTTGACACGGGTCCACATTGCTATGTGTGTTCAGAATACTGTAGCATTTTCATTAATGGCGAGGGGCTGATATAGTGTGATTTGTATGCAGGGCCATGAGTCAGGCCAGTGTAGTATGGTAATGTGCCAGTAGTGGTCCAAGAGGTCACTACTGGCTATTTGCATTTTACAAGTTGCCGAAAAGCTATACTGAGGGGTTTTGCAACACTGTACTCATCCCAGTGTCACTCAAGCCTCTGTGGTTGAGTCTCCACATTCAGAGCACCTCCATGCACGTCCTTTGTGATGGCTCACTCGCTCCCTGGGTAGTCATGGTGATCAAGCGTTGTCTCAGTGCTAGGGCCTGCTGATGGATAGACACCCACATTCAGCCACGGATTTCTCTTTTTGAAGGGGGTGGGAGGAGTGGAGGGCTGGGGGAGGACTGGGAGAGGGGCTCAGCTCAGCCTTGAACCAAATAAACAGAGGGAATGAAAAGAGGAGTGCTTTCAGAGATAGAGAGGGGTCAGTCTCATTTGCGCAAAGTCCTCCCTCATCACAAACACAGCTGACACGGGACATTCTTATCAGCGAGGCGCACACTGGGCAAAAATAACAAATTCATTTGTAACTGAGACTGCGAGCCAAGGACAATAGCCCAGCAGGACACAACGTAGATGTCTGTTAGGAGTATCAGAGGAAAGATCATTCATTCTTATTTATTCGCTGGCCCAACAACCTCACCCAAATGGACTTACATGGCTCTCAGCTTGAAGCCCACTGAAGCACAAAAAGGCAAGACAAGTTTCCCAAGGTTACTGCATACAGCTATGGCTCTTTGTGGATGGAGTCCAAGGCTGGACTCTTTCCAGCCTATAGCTGCACAGTTTTCGAATGTATTTATTTTTCTCTATCCACTTTGTTGCGCCACGTACAGTACATCACATATTGTACATTTATTGTAAATCTCTCTAAACTGATCCTCCACTCCAGACTAATAGTCGTCCACATGCTGCAGAATCAATTTCCTCCTATGAATACTTCATTAGCTCCTTAATAAACATCCTCGTTATCCACCATGTCAGGTGGAGTAATGTTAACCCCCCAGATGTGAGCTATTTTTGTTTCCATTTTCCACTGTTAGACTTTTTTTTCTGAATCAGCCATCATGGTGGATGAGAGAAGAGCACCCATCAGGACGTTAAACCTGCAGGATTAGACTGACCTGACTTTATGACCTCACCTTCCACAGTGTGTCTGCTACTTATCTGATTCATCCATTGTAGTAAAGCAATGCTAGTTGTTTTCAACCCAATCCAATAATTATATTATAGATCTTCCCTGAAAGCTGAGGTAATTGCAGGCAAAAGCTTTCAGTATTAAAAATGGATCTTTGCAATAGCAAACCTCAATCTCTCACCTATCAGTCATCATAAAGCCTACACAAGGAACATAGATGATAAACTGGTAATAGGATGTAGTAAGGATGAGATCAGGAAGTAATAGGCAGAAATAAAGTAGAAATTGTGCACCAATTTTAAAAGCCTGTTATATTCCAGCACCTGCGTTTTTAAGGATGTGGGTATGACCACAGATTGTTCTATATTAAATGAAGTGACCTTTCATTTAATATAGACCACATGGAGAATTCAATAAATCCGATTTTTTTATTCAGCATTTTGACATACCCCTCCGCCAACCCTGTGTTAAGTTTCACCATCATTGCAAAGCTCTTTATGACAGAATGCTCTTTATGAAAGAACGTAAAAAGTAGGGGAAATAGGGCCTCCCGGGTGGCGCAGTGATCTAATGCACTGAACCAGAGACTCTGGGTTCAAGCCCAGGCTCTGCCGGCCGCAACCGGGAGGTCCATGGGGCGATGGCCTAGTCTCGTCCGGCTTAGGGAGGGTTTGGCCGGTAGGGATATCCTTGTCTCATCGAGCACTAGCGACTCCTGTGGTGGACCGGGCGCAGTGCGCGCTGACCAGGTCGCTAGGTGTACGGTGTTTCCTCCGGCACATTGGTGCGGCTGGCTTCCGGGTTGGATGCGCGCTGTGTTAAGAAGCAGTGCGGCTTGGTTGGGTTGTGTTTCGGAGGATGCATGGTTGTGTTTCGGAGGACGACCTTCATCTCTCCCGAGCCCGTACGGGAGTTGTAGCGTTGCGACAAGACAGTAACTACTAACAATTGGATACCACGAAATTGGGGAGAGCAAAAAAAAAAAGTTGGGGAAATCAAACATTTATTTGACCAAGTTACGCTTCTCAAATGGCACCGAGTTGGTGGAGTGACCCAACACAGTCAGATGTCAGTGCCATGATGACACAGCTGAAGCGCATGAGAAAACACTATGAATAAATCATATCATAAAGTGGTGTCATGGGCTCATGAGTTGGCATGTCATCTCTGCTCAGGAAAAACATGTCTGTCTCAAGGGGCTCGTCTATGTTCACTGTTTACTGGATCACTGGGATGTGGTTTATACTAGGAGCTTCTCTTTGGTCTGGAATACACTCTGCAAGAGATAAGATCATTTTATTATGCTGTGTGTTGTAATGAATCGTGTCAGACTTTGCTAAGACAATCAGAAAATAGCTTCTTGGAGACAGGCCTGTCATGCCCTGATCCGTTTCACCTGTCCTTGTGATTGTCTCCACCCCTTCCAGGTGTCACTTATTTTCCCTGGTGTATTTATCCCTGTGTTTCCTGTCTCACTGTGCCAGTTCGTCTTTTATGCTCAAGTCAACCAGCGTGGTTTTCCCGTGCGCCTGCTTTTCTATTCTCTTCTACTAGTCCTCCCGGTTTTGACCTTTGCCTGTTTTTCTGGACTCCATTCCCGCCTGCCTGACCATTCTACCTACCCTGACCTCAAGCCTGCCTGCCATTCTGTACCTCTGGAACTCTGAATTGGTTTTGACCTTTTGCCTGTCCATGACCATTGTCTTGCCTTCCCCTTTTGGATTGTTAATAAACATCTTGGACTCTAACCATCTGCCTCCTGTGTCTGCATCTGGGTCTCGCCTTGCGCCCTTATAAGACCATGTTCATCAGGATTTGTGAAGAAGTCGACCATTGAACAACAATGTAAAGGCTATGTGCTGTAAGATTTCTAAAGGATGATGCAGGGACGGTCATCACATTTCATCATATCAAATGTGATTGTATGTTTTCATGCAGCATGATTTCATCTTAGCAGCAAGGCAATAGTGTTGCGTGACAAACTGACAGATTATTTATTGTGGGCATTGCAATTTAATGCATTGTGAGGGGCCTACAATCTCTCCCCTTCTGATTTCCATGAGAAATATACAAATATAGGACTAGATAAGGGAGTTATTGATTGGATGGGTGGGAGGAGGGGGATTGGGATGGGAGAAAGGGGAGAGGGAGGGAAGGAGGGGGAAAGTACACCTAATGCGAGGAGGAGGAGAGGGAGAGGAGGGTTTCCATATGTAATCTGTGATGCTGTGGATACATCTAAATAACCTGTTGAGAGAAACACACTCAGTGTACAAAACATTAGGAACACCTGCGCTTTCCATGACAGACTGACCTGGTTAATCCAGGTGAAAGCTATGATCCATTATTGATGTCACTTGTTAAATCCACTTCAATCAGTGTAGATGAAGGGGAGGAGACAGGTAAAAAAAAAACTGTTTAAACCTTGAGACAATTGAGACATGGATTGTGTATATGAGCCATTCAGGTGACAAAAGAATATTGTATAGAATAGGTGCCAGGCGCACCGGTTTGAGTGTGTCAAGAACTGCAACGCTGCTGGGGTTTTCACACTCCACAGTTTCCTGTGTGTATCAAGAATTGTTCACCACCCAAAGGACATCTAGCCAACTTGACACAACTGTGGGAAGCAATGGTGTCAACACGGGCCAGCATCCCTGTGGAATGCTTTCAACACCTTGAAGAGTTCCTGCCCAGACGAATTGAGGCTGTTCTGATAGCAAAAGGGGGTGCAACTCAATATTAGGAAGGTGTTCCTTATGTTTTGTACACTCAGTGTAAACTGAAGCATCAATCACCAGGGAGACCAGGAAACAGTGATGGATTCCTCCTAAAGCTCTTTTACACGACCCGAGCGGGCCCCGACATTATACATCAGGTTAGGGCAGGGTAGGGCATGTTTTTCATAAATAACTAGGGTATTGGGCAGGGCTCGAGTATCACTAAATAGATCACTAACATTTTCATGGTGAGCCATTTGTTTATGCTCTGATGCGCAGTACAGTCATATCTGACTAAGATCATAACATGTTGTCAGAAATGCTTCAACCTCATCAAATATAAGACAGGAGAGATTATTTCACAGAAATATTTAAATAATATTGTTCCTTGAGTTTTGTCTGAGATTTGAGTGATGTAAAGCAGCTAACAGCTAACCAGCTCTCTAATATTGCGAGTTTCATGGTTGCCATGGGGCCATGAGGAAGTCAAGGCAGAGAGCTCTTGTACATTTGTAAATATTTTGTTGTTTTATTTTTATTGCATTCTTTTTTAACCAACTTTCTGTTTTTCATGACTTGTTGAGTGTTTCTGAGCTACAGTATATATTTATTTGAATCCCCATTAGCTTTTGCAGAGGGAGCAGCTATTCTTCCTGGTCCACAAAAAAACACAAAACATGACAAGTAACCAAACACTGGTACACTGATAGACAAGGACAATCACACACATTTCAAATATAACGATATACAAACAATAAAAACGTTTTTTTTTTTTTATTATGTGTGTGTTAAAGTGTGTCTATGTGTGCATGTGTTTGTGTGTGTCCCCTCACAGTTCCCGCCATTCCACGAAATGTTGTTTATTTCTTTAAAGATAATTTAGCTGTTTGCTTCAGTAATTGGAGATGGAAGGGAGTTCCATGCGATCCTGGCTCTGTGTAATACTGTGCGGTGTCGTGAATTCGTTTTGGACTTGTAGCATGTTTTGTGGGGTATGTATGGGTGTCTGAGCTGAATGTTATTTGATTATGCAGACAATCTTGAATTTTCATTACAGTAATACATCTAAAAAAAACTAGAAGAGAAGCAGTTAATCTCTCGTCGACCCTCAACCAGAAAAGACAGGCATGTTGTTGATGTTAGTTCTGTATGTGCAGTTAAGAGCAAGGCGTGCTTCTCTCATTTGAGCCAGCTGCAGCTTTGCTAGGTCTTTCTTTGCTGCGCTTGACCATATTACCAGACAGTAATCAAGATGGTAACAACTAGTACAGTTAGTGTTTGTGTCAAAAATGCAGAACATCTTTTTATAACAGCCATACCCCTCCCCATTTTCACAACAACTTTGTCAATATGACTTGCCCATGATAATTGACCATCCAATATTATGCCTAGGAGTTTAGCTTCCTCAACTTGTTCAATGGTCACACCCTTTATGCACAACTCCAGTTGAGGTTTACGTCTTAGATGTATTTAAGACCAGTTTATTATTAAGCACCCATTCTGCTACTGACTGTAACTCCTTATTTATAATGTGTGGAAACATCCGCAAACATAGTCATTATAGCTTTATGTAAGACCAGTGGAAAATAATTTGTAAAAACTGAGAAGAGTAACGACCCAAAGCAACTGCCCTGAGGAACACCACACTGTACATATCTGATGTAAGAGAAGCTTCCATTGAAGAACACTCTCTGGGTTCTACTGGATAAATAACTCTCCAACACTGTGATGGCAGGTGATGTAAAACCATAGCAAGTGAGTTTCTTGAATAACATTTTCTGATTAATAAAAAGGCTTCACTGAAATCTAACAATACAGCTCCAACTATCATCTTATTTTCCATTTATTTTAACCAATCATCTGTTATCTGAGTCAGTGCAGTACAAGTTGAGTTCCCTTCTCTATATGCATGCTGAAAGTCAGTAGTTAACTTATCTGAAAATTAGCATTGTATTTGGTCACACAAATTCTCTCCATTAGTTTACTAAGAGTAGGCAGAAAACTGATTGGGCAGCTGTTAGAGCCAGCAAAGGCTGCTTTACTATTATTAGGCAGTGTAATTACTTTAGCTTCCCCCCTCACCTGTGAACACACACGCCTTTAGGCTTTGGTTAAAGATATGGCAAAAAGGGGAGGCATAACAGTCTGCTACCATTCTCAATAGTTTCCATCAAGGTTGTCTATACCTGGTGGCTTATCATTATTAATGGATAACAATACTTTTTCTACTTCTCCCACAATAACTTGACCAAATTCAAAACAGCAATCCTTCTCTTTCATTATTAGATATTTTATACAACAAAATGATGATTCACTTTTCAATGTCATTCCACCTCTGAGTTATTTCACTTTACTAGTGAAATAGTAATTGAAATGGGTTTTCTGCCGATGAGATCATTTAACGTACTCCAAAGTCTTTTCCCATTGTGTTTTATGTCATTTATCTTGGTTTGGTAATATAATTTCTTCTTATTTTTGTTAAGTTTAGTCAAAACATTTCACTATCTACATTATGTCAACCAATCATCTGAGCCGCCTGACTTGTTTGCCACCTCTTTAACATCATTTATTTGAACCATACAATTGTGCAATTCATCATCAATCCAGAAGGTTCTATTAGGTCTCACATGTAATTTCTTAACAGGCGCATGCTTGTCAACAATTGGCATGAATCATTTTACATATGCTTCCAGTGCTGCATCGTGATTCACTTCCTCATACACATCAGACCAACATAAATTTTTTACATATTCAACATTTTGTGTGATCGCTTATAAATTACTTTAAGCCCAAACTTTGGCACTTTGGCACTTTGACTTTCCTTGTTATTGCCACAATGTTATGGTCACTACAGCCAATGGGAACTGATGTTGCTTTGGAGCAAAGCTCTGCAGCATTAGTGAAGATATGATCAATACAAGTCGGTTAAGTGAGAACCTGGGTCATATTACAGGCATTAGTCACAGTTAGAAGCTTCCTCTGAAGAGGACATCTAGTTGCTAACCAGTCAATGTTCAGGTCACCCAGAAAATAGACCTCTCCTTTAACATCACACACAATATCAAGCATTGTGGCCTACTGAAGCACCCCAAAAGAAGAGGCTTTAGATGAGGCAGGTGAACTTGCAACCACAACACTTCAAAAACATTTGACAAGAGATCCTCTCTAAGTTTTACAGGGATATGGCTCTGAACATATAGGCCTTCCACAACATCTCTCCCATAGGCATTCCTGTCTTTTCTGTAGATGTCATATCCTTATATTGCTACTGCTGTATATTTAAAGGAATTATTTATGTGATAGTGGAGCACGGGTCAGCTGTTTGTTCACCTGCACCTGCCCGCAATTGCTAATAACCCATCCGCAACCATCTGGCTATATGTGATAAAGTAAAAATCTGAGGCCCGCACCCGACCCTAACCTGTTAATGTAGAAGAGACGGTGGAAGGATTTTTTGACAGGGGGTGCAGGATTGTTTTTGCCTGATTTAGATGTTTCTGCTTCTAATTTCTGTCATTTTGGTAGGCTATCTGTTAGCCAACTTATCTATAACTAAATACATGCAGCTTCTATTCTGTAATTATATGTTGCCTGAGAAGACTAAATAAACCCTTGCTCACCAGAATGTCATAAATCGATAGAATGAATGCTTCAATCTAGTTGACATTGGTAAAGTTTTCTCTGTCTTCTCTGCTTCATTCGCGAAGCAAAGACATTTAGGGACCAGGGAGAAAATGCAATATATATATTTTTTAAATGACATCAGTTTGTAAGGAAATAGAAAGCTGTGAAAATGACCCAACATGTTTATGATAATACTTCAGTTCAGCTTAGATGCATATTTTATGTGGTTGAAATATCATCAGCTTTTATGATGCTGATGAACATAGCACCTCTACAGACGGTATCTAACTGCGCATTCACATTCTCTAAGATGCTCAAAGAAAGAAATCATATTTCTCCTGTTTTTTGCTCCTGTTCCCTGGTAAAAATGTTGCCTACATTTGGTGTATCATTTTACTGCAAGAAATGCTCAGTTCTGCAGTTAATATTGTAGAGTTAGGCCCTGAAGTTTAGGAATATGCACTAATGCCAGATCGCCTAAAATAAAATAAATATAAACTCAATGTAGCCTATAGATAGAAATTGCACAATAATGATACATTTATTGATTTTTGTAAGGTATTGTTTTCTCTTTATTCCTCCCGCAACCCACCCACCCTTCATTTACACAATATTGAATTACCCTAAACCTGCTCGCCCCAAGGATATAACTGTGGGGACTGCGGGATATGAGTCAACCCGGGCATCACTACTAAGTGAGTTTCAGAGATGGCCAGGATACTAAATGAATTTCAGAATTGGCCAGTATATGAATATTATCCGGTGTTAGCAAGTTATTGATTTCATGAACCTTATTTTTAAGGCTACATATATTAATATGGACTATTCTTAGCCCTTTCCTGGGTAGCTTATTGGAGATAGACATAATATGGAGAAAAAATACATTGTTTTGTTTCGTGAATAGTCAGTCAATCAGGTGCTTGTAAATGTCAGTTGTTGTATGTGCGTGTGTGTGTATATGTGACTCACCACCTGGATATGGTCTTATGTAGTGGATTTGGTCTTATGTAGCAAAATTTGTAATTGTGTTTTTTACATTGGATAAAAGTAGAGACTCAGAGCTACAAAATGGTACATCATACACTGCATTTTTGAGGAACAATGGGAAAGTAATTCTGCTTTGAAAGTTGATAAAGTTGTAAACTCACTTTTGAGAAAATGGCTTTTGAATGTTTTGGCATCTAGGGAAGAGCTCTCCTATCAAAGCAATTAAACTATGTAACTGTTTTAAAGTCACCATTGGCCTCCCTGAGTGGTTTCCTACCTCTCTGGCAACTGAGTTAGGAAGGTTGCATGTGTCTTTGTAGTGACTGGGTGTATTGATACACCATCCAAAGTGTAATTAATAACTTCACCATGCTCAAAGGGATATTCAATGTCTGCTTCTTTTTTTTTACCCATCTACCAATACAGTGCATTCGTAAAGTATTCAGATCCCTTCCCTTTTTCCACATTTTTGTACGTTACAACCTTATTCTAAAATGGATTTAAAAGATACACTCCCTCATCAATCTAAACACAATACCGCATAATGACAAAGCGAAAACTGTTTTTTTTTATTTGTGCAAATGTATTCAAAATAAAAAACAGAAATACCTTATTTACAAGTATTCAGACCCTTTGCTATGAGACTCAAAACAGAGCTCAGGTGCATCCTGTTTCCATTGATCATCCTTGAGATGTTTCTACAACTTGATTGGAGTCCACCTGTGGTAAATTCAATTGATTGGACTTGATTTGAAAAGGCACACACCTGTCTATATAAGGTCCCACAGTTGACCGTTTCAGCAGAATTGAAGGTCTCCAAAAACACAGTGGCTTCCATCATTCCTAAATGGAAGAAGTTTGGAGCCACTAAGACTCTTCCTAGAGCTGGCCGCCCGGCCAAACTGAGCAGTCCGGGGAGAAGGGCCTTGGTCAGGGAGGTGACCAAGAACCTGATGGTCACTCTGACAGAGCTAACCAGAGTTCCTCTGTGGAGATGGGAGAACCTTCCCAAAGAACAACCACCTCTGCAGCACTCCACCAATCAGGCCTTTATGGTAGAGTGGCCAGACGGAAGTCAACCCTCACTAAAAGGCACATTCCAGCCCACTTGGAGTTTGCCAAAATGCACCTAAAGGACTCTCAGACCATGAGAAACAAGAATCCCTGGTCTGATGAAACCAAGATTGAACTCTTTGGCCTGAATGCCAAACGTCACATCAGGAGGAAACCTGGCACCATCCCTAGGGTGAAGCATGGTGGTGGCAGCATCATGTTGTGGGGATGTTTTTCAGCGGCAGAGACTGGGAGACTACTCAGGATAGAAGGAAAGCAAAGTACACAGAGATCCTTGAGAATGGGCGAAGGTTTACCTTTCAACAGGACAACAACCCTAAGCACACAGCCAAGACAACGCAGAAGTGGCTTCGGGACAAGTCTCTGAATGTCCTTGAGTGGCCCAGCCAGAGCCTGGAATTGAACCCGATTGAACATCTCTGGAAAGACCTGAAAATAGCTGTTCAGCGACACTCCCCATCCAACCTGACAGAGCTTGAGAGGATCTGCAGAGAAGAATGGGAGAAGCTCCCCAAATACAGGTGGGCCAAGCGTGTAGTGTCATACCCAAGAAGACAGTGCTTCAACAAAGTACTGAGTAAAGGGTCTTATGTATGCTTATGTAAATGTGATATATATATATATATTTTCTTTTGCAAACATTTCTAAAAACCTGTTTTTGCTTTGTCATTATGGGGTATTTGGTGTGTATTGTGATGAGGGGAAATAAACAAATGTATCAATTTTAGAATTATTTTTTTATTTAACTAGGCAAGTCAGTTAAGAACAAATTCTTATTTACAATGACGGCCTAGGAACAGTGGCTTGGTCATTGGCAGAATGACACATATTTAATTTGTCAGCTCAGGGATTCGATCTAGCAACCTTTCAGTTACTGGCCCAACGCTCTAACCACTAGGCTACCTGCCGCCCCATTACAGCCTTAGAATAATAAAATGTGGAAAAGTCAAGGGGTCTGAATACTTTCCGAATGCACTGTAGGTTCCCTGCTTTGCGAGGCATTGGAAAACCTCATTGGTCTTTGTGGATGATTCTGTGTTTGAAATTCACTGCTCGACTGAGGGACCTTACAGATAATTGTCTGTGTGCGGTACAGAGATGAGGTAGTCGTTTAAAAATCATGTCAAACACTATTATTTTACACAGAGTGAGTCCATCTAACTTATTATGGGACGTGTTAAGCACATTTTTACTCCTGAACTTATTTAGGCATGCCATACATAACAAAGGGATTGGATAACTTATTGACTCAAGACATTTCAGCTTTTCATTTTTTATTAATTTGTAAATATTTCTAAAAACATAAATCCACTTTGACATTATCAGGAATTGTGTGTAGGCCAGTGATAAAAAATCTTCAATTGAATGTATTTTATATTCAGGCTGTAACACAACAAAATGTGGAAAAAGAGGTGTGAATACCTTCTGAAAGCACTGTACAGTACATTATAATGGAGAGATTTAGGGATGTGTATGGAAAATTGTGTTCTGTTTTATTCTGATAGGTTTGTGTTTGTTTGTGTAAGTGCATGCGTGTATGGGTTTGTTTGTGTGTGTGTGTGTGTGTGTGTGTGTGTGTGTGTGTGTGTGTGTGTGTGTGTGTGTGTGTGTGTGTGTGTGTGTGTGTGTGTGTGTGTGTGTGTGTGTGTGCGTGTGCGGTTGGGCATGTATCAGGGCTGTGCACAGACCTTTTCGGGGGCAGGTGCTCAAAAAAAAATAACTGTCACAACTGTCACAGATTTGTTGAGTAATTATGACTTTGATTATTGAATTACATAAAAGCAATAGATGGCCACATCTTAATGGCTAATTAAATTACACATCTTTAACGCAAATTTAACAACGACTTGCGGGCGGTGGGTTCAGAACAACAATGACAAAAACTGTATACAAAAAGTGCCATTTAATTTTTTTACCCAAAACTAAAGAGCACTTTAGAGACTGGAAGGGCGAAGGGGAATGCGCTCTGCACAGGTAAAGCTTTATCTGTGCACTTGCCTGATGTGCATTTGTTTGTCCATTAATGCATATTCCTCTCTGCAGCTTGTTGGTGTCTGATCCTCTTAAGGGGCCATGCCAGCCAGCCTTATAGAAGTGCCAGGCTCATAAATATGGTGCCAAGCTCTCCCTCTCCTCTCCCGCCCTCCAGCATTAAGATTGATCCCTGGTTCCCTCCCCTTCCTTTCTCTCTCTCCTCTCCCTGGCCCTGCCTTTATGAGCCTGTGAATAGGTGAAGCACACAGGCTCCAACAGATGGCCAGAGCTGCCCTGATTCACTCACACACACACCACAGCCACATGAATGAGAGCGGAGCGAGAGAAAGAGAGAGAAAGAGACAGGGAGAAAAAGAAGGTGAAACTGAGAACTAGAAAGAGAGGAGAACGATATAGGAAGAAAAGAGTGGGAGAAAAAGAGAAGGGGGGCAGAGAGAGAGAGAGGAGGACAACGAGGAGAAAGAGAGATTGCAAATCAGAGTGAGTGTAGGAAAACGAGAAAGCTAGAGCGTGTCAGGAGTGTGTTGGAGTGAGTGATAAAAAGTGCAAGAAAGAGCGCAAGACAATATGTGATAGAGAGGGAGAGGGAGGGAGAGACAGAGATGCGGCGAAAAGGGGAGTGAGGCGAAATTGAATTGTAGATAGAGGGACCTTCTCTCCTCCTCCTTCCCTCCCTCTTTTATCAATCTCCTCTGAAACCACGCCTCCCTCCTTTCACTTGGGTGTGCATCTATAACAGTGGGCGGCTGTGTGGGAGTTAGACTCTCAGACTGCCAGCAGAGCGGACAGTAGGGCACAGGACAGGAGTGTGTCGAAGACTGGTCAGAGCAGGTGTATGCCTGTGTGTGAGCTGACGGACAGAGCTCTGTGTGCATCCTGTGTGTGTCACCTCACCCGCTCCACCCAGGGACATCGCTTCTGAGGAGCACAGCTGGGAGGTACAGTACTGTAGCTTTGCTCTACTTTACACTTCTCCTTTGCTCTCCATTGCACTCGCCTTCATTAGATTTACTCTCACCTCCACCACCACCACCACCACCAGCATCATCAACTCGTCTGCGTAACGGTGGAGGAGGACATGAACACTCACTTGCATGTGGCACTGAACTCCTTCACAAAGTATCTGACTTTGCATTGGGCTGTTGTGGAATAGACGTATCTGCAGTTTGGATCCATCTATTCATTATAAGTTGGTACATTGAATGAATTTTTTTTTGTGTATTAGTTTTGGTAACGGTATTGTTTCTATTCTCTGGTTCGCATTGACATAATTGATCTTGAATTGATATATTAATGAGTGTTCATGCACAACAATTATCCCAATACAATACAAAGAAGTTACTGGTTTGAATTGCTCCAAATGTGTCAACTTTTTATACTTTTGTGAGATTGAAGTGAATTAAACCATACTGTTTCTGTTCCAGTAAAAACTGCTCTACTATCCCACGCAGTAGGCTAGACTAGGTTAGATGTTTACATAATGTTTTGTCAGTGTCTTTATGGGTGAAAAGGATCAGGCGGTAGTGAGTGCTCTCTGAGTGATGAGATAGAGAGTAGAGGGCGCTGGTTGTGACCTGGACCTGAAATATTTATTGCTGAGACTGGATGGCTGCCTGGCTGGCTGGTTTTCTGGCTGCTGTTTACTGACTGGAGGGATGAGGGGATGGAGGGCCTTTGGTTGGTGGTGGCAGAAATCAGTGGTTAAGACATTCATTATTTACTGTGCACTCTGCAGCTGGAGGCTGGATCTAACCCCCAGATCAACTGGCCTCTTTTCTCTGCTAGAGTGGAGAAGGCTGCTCCTGTTTTGTCTACCTGTCAGCTAACCCCTAGGCACTCCGCTAGTTCACCCACACATATGCACAAGCACAGATGCACGCATAGGCTACGTACACACATGCATGCACATACGCACACACACACACACACACACACACACAGTAGACATCCCAGTACCTTGTATGATCTGTCTCTCTTTCTCCTCACACACACTCAGCAGGAGTCTTGACCTGGAGACCTGTTGGAAGGCTGTCTGCTGTGGCTCAGAGTGAACGCGTAAAAGGACTTATGGACTCCACAGAGAGGGTTGCTTGTGTAGGCTATGTGTAAAAGGAGAGAGTGTGCTTGGAGAGAGTGTGGTTCCAAGCTCTGCATATGTGTATTCATCTAGAATGTTCTGTAGGTTCTGCATGTAGAGGCTGTAGAATTGACCGTTGTTGAATTAAGTACAGGACACATCTGGTGTCTCCCAGCCAGGGGGAAGATATATTGGCAGGCCATGACACACTAACCACAGAGCCAGCCAACAGGGGCACACACACACACCACACACGTACAGTGACAGGAGGCAGATTTCGGTAACAGTGACAAAACTCAAGGTGACATGGCTGGCTGTCTGACTCCTGCCTTTAGTGTGGCTGCTCACCTTACCTCCACTTTTAATTAAGCTGGTTAGGTCGAACATAGGCCTACCTAGAGGATGAAGGTGGTGAGGTGATGAAATAATACACAAAGACTGAGATGCAAAGAGCATGATTCAAATTTGAGAATGATTTGGAGGATGGTGGAGGATTGTGACTGTCTACACCCTGATACTAATGATCATCTAAGAAAATATGTTGGGTAATGTAATAAGTGAGACCTGTAACTAGTGCTCCTGTTCCCCTCTGAGTTTCCTGTTCAGCGTTATGTGCTGCTGTGAGCTGTACTTGTGATGAGAAGGTATCTGTAGATCACTGTTTAAATCTCATCCTGCAGCTCTTCTCTTTAATGATATTGGCTGAGATGGCCTCTTTATTGGTTTGTTTTGTAATTTTTTGGTTTTGGGTGGTTACAGGTCAATTGTTCTTTGACGAGCACCAATCATTCTCACTTTTGATAATTCTAATGTTATCATTTCTAATAGTAATTGTATCCACTGGCGAATTGAGAGAGAGAGAGTGAGGTGATTGCCGTCCAAGAGCCAACATATTTTTTTGCGGCAGTGCTGGCTGCCAGCAGTAATCGTTTCATATTGATTGAGAAATTCAAGGAGCTACCATTGTTAATCGATGCAAAGCATTGAATATTTACATTCATGCACTTCAAAATGAATTTCGTAAACATTTCCCCAGAAGCGTTTAACTGCAGGGCACTCCCACATCATATGAAGGAATGTGCCTACCTGATTTTTGGGACACAGTGAACATTTGGGAGTATGGGCCAATTTCATCGTAAAACATTTCCTTGGTGTTAAATAGTCAGGGAACAACCTTCAAATGTATAAGTTGATGGTACAAATTATGGGATGCCAAGGTCATTTTTTCCCATATTCTGTTCTACTTAAAGGGTTACCTTTACCCTAGACCATCATTTTTTATGATTAGCTCAGAATATGAGCTTTCCAGAAGTTGTTTATATATTATAGAGATCAGCCCTTTCGTGAGCCCAGATAATTTATTTATAAATCGCATCAATGGATGGTTCAGTAGTTGGGTTTCCCAAGGGAATCCATTGGCCAGTATAGCTAAATTGTAAATATAGAAAAAAGGATTTGTCTGGTAATGTGTATGTCTTTCAAATCGTGGAATATTTTCAAACCCTTACTGTCCATGATATCGGCATGGGTAAGGATTCCACATTTAGGGGGATGAAAAAGGCCGCCCTCCAGATCACAAGGGATTATTGTGAAATATTGGAGTATGGGCATGCCATTCTGATTCCCAGTTACATTGTTTTTCAATTTTGCACCAAATAGATATTGTGTGAGCTATAATAGGACAAAACGTAGTTTACATTGTTTAAAATGGATATATCAGTAAAGACCACCTCTTCCAGGGCAATAGGAGACACCCTATTTATCTCTATTCTCAGCCAGGGGGTGGAAGAATCATGTCTAAATCAATTTAGGATGGGATGAAATGCTAGTGCCTGGAAATACAATTTAAAGTTTGGGACGGATAGTCATCGTACATCCAAGTTTGTTCATTCTATCTTGGATCGCTTACCTCGCCATGTATATTTTGAAACCACGCTATGAATTTTATCCCAGTAGCCAGAAGGGGGAGACAAGGGAACCACTGAACTACAGAAATTCAGCCGTGGTTATATATTTATTTTGACAATAGATATTCTGTCGGTTGAAGCAACTGTGATATTAGTCCATCTACTGAGGTCAGATATAATTTATTTGATCATTTGAGATGAAGCTGAATTTGTCTATGATCTTCAAAGCTTCTGGAAGCGATTGAGATAAATTATCAAGATATCGTCGGCGTATAATGAAATTACGTGATCTGTAGAATTGAGAGATATTGGTGTAATTTTTTCCGATTGTCGAATTGCCTTGTTCAGGGGCTCCATAGACCATAAAAATAGGAGAGGTGAGATGGGATCACCTTGCCTGCTACTTCTAGTTATTCTGAACGGAACAGAGCAAGTACTGACTGTTATTACTATGGCTGAGGAATTGCCATAAAGTGTTTTTATTAAGCCAAGTCCCATATGTTCCAAAACTGACCAAAGTTATGATCATTCTAGTCTATCAAAGGATTGTTCTGCATCGAGAGATAGAACTGGCCAAGGTGCTTTGGTTTCTGATGAAGCATGTAAGATATGTAATAGACGACGGAGGTTATCTGAGGGTATTTATTTTTTAAGGAGCCCGCTTTGGTCCAGATTTACCAATTTGGGTAAGTAAGTTTCGTGACGGGATGACATAATTTTTAAAATTAGATTAATATCTGTGTTTATCAAAGACAGAGGGTGATAAATATAAAAAGCTAAATTAGTGCTGTATTTAAATCACTTCCAAATTAAGGTTTGTGAATGGCTGTGTTAATCATTTCAAGTAACAGTGGACATAATTGGTTACAAAATGTTAAATACTGTAGACCTCAGGAGGATGGCCTCTTTGATTAAGGTTTTGAAGTGCCACTTTTCTAATGAACAGATGTCCAAAGAGAGAAGCATGAGAATGTGTAAGAGAGGAAGAGATAAAGAAAAGATGTGTGTTTATATACACTCACCGGACAGTTTATTAGGTACACCACCCAGTTCAAGAAAATGGATCGCTCCTACAGACAGTGAGTCACGTGGCTGTGGCTTGCTGTATAAAGCAGGCAGACAGGCATCGAGGCATTCAGTTACTGTTCGATTGAATGTTAGAATTGGCAAAATGAGTGACCTTAGTGACTTTGAGCCTGATATAATCGTCAGTGCCAGGCACGCTGGATCCAGTATCTCAGAAACAGCCATCCTCCTGGGCTTTTCGCGCACGACAGTGACTAGGGTTAACAGAGAATGGTGAAAACTGCTCCTTAATGAGAAAGGTCAAAAGAGAATGGCAAGAGTTGTGCAAGCTAACAGGCGGGACACACACAGACAAATAACCGCGCAGTACAAAAGTGGTGTGCAAAACGACATCTCAGAACACACAACTCGTCAAGCCTTGTCACGGATGGGCTATTGCAGCAGACAACCACAGCGGGTTCCCGTGTGGCTCAGTTGGTAGAGCATGGCGCTTGCAACGCCAGGGTTGTGGGTTCATTCCCCACGGGGGGACCAGGATGAATATGTATGAACTTTCCAAATTGTAAGTCGCTCTGGATAAGAGCGTCAGCTAAATGACTTAAATGTAAAATGTAAATGTAAATGTTCCACTCCTATCCGCTAAAAACAAGAAGAAGCGGTTCCTGTGGGCACGCGATCACCAACACTGAACAACTAAGGAGTGGAAAAACATCACCTGGTCCGATGAATCTTGTTTCCTGTTGAGTCATGCTGATGGTAGAGTCAGGATTTAGCGTATGCAGCATGAGTCTATGTGCCCATCCTGCCTGATGTGAACGGTAGCGGCTGGTGGTGCTGGTGTACCGCCATCCAATCTGCAGCAACTGTGTTATGTCATCGTGTCAGCATGGACCAACATCCCTGTGGAATGTTTCCGACTTGTAGAATCCATGCCCCAAAGAATTCAGGCTGTTATGGAGACAAAGAGTACTAGATGGGTGTACCTAAAATTCTGTCCGGTGAGTGTATGTGTGTGTGTGTTTGCAATCTTCTGTGTATGCTGTGTGTCTTGAGGCTTGTGCAATGTAATTTCAATCTGCTATCTATGTGAACGGTGCAGCAGTGTAGGTATCCTGCATTGAAATATAATTACACCCATCCAGTCAGCCCCAGAGTGGAGACTTCAGAGTCCTGCATCTTTCACTGGACATATCAATCACTAGTGTTGTCAGTGAGATTCATGCTTTGATTTCAACTAGATCGCTGCTTTTGTGACGTCCTCTGATCAGTTTTGCCTTGGCGTCATGGTTTTGAATTATTTATGAAATTAACTTTGATAGTTTCACTCATATTTTCAAGTGCAGAAATCTTGAGATCGGAAACCCTTCTGAGTATGATATGCTTTTGTTGAGGGCACAAGGCACAAGAATCCTTATCATCATCCCAATTACCATCATGGTCATCATCATCCTCTGCGTCACTGCCACCCCCATTTTCAACATTATGTTCCTCTCTAGCTACCCATCTTCATCATTACTATTTCATACCTCTCTCTCTGCATGCTGACTATGGTCCCCATTAAGACAGTAGCACCAAACAAACCAGGGTTGTGGTCAATTCCACAAATTATATTTTATTTCAATTCTCTCTCCCTGTAACTTCCATGTCAATCAATTCAAATTCCAGGTCAGTCTTTGAATTCAGAGATAACTCAATTCCTCTGAATTCCATTGTTATACAAATTCCAAGAATAAAATTCCATTAGGCTTCCAGGCTGATCATGCAACTGTTCAGACAGCCTATGTAACTATGCTGGAATATATGTTTAAATTATTTTAAAAATATCTTACCATCAAGGTTTGATAGTATGTGCATTAATTCCATGAACTGTGAAGTATAAAAATATTGAATTCCAATTCAATTCCAAAGATTAAATGTTTTTACAAATCCAATTCCATAACTTGAAGATTTTTTTTATTCAAATGTAATTCAACGTAAATTCTCCACTTCATGTGTAAATTCAAGAATTGAATTGGAATTTCTAATTAAATTGGAATTGACCCCAAACCTGAAACAAACACACCCTCCCTTCCCTCCTCCCTCTTGGAAAACAGGGAGGGACAACAATCGATGTCAGCTCTCAGATAACAGTGGTGCTAAGTGGCCCATCGATGCTATGATTAAATGAGTACAGGATGCAGTGGTGCAATTGGAACCAATATTAAAGGCGCCATGGTAAGCAACAGGGAGAAGAGAAGAAAGGTGATCAGATTAGGACTGAGTGATGTTACTGACAGAGGCAATGAGTTCCCTGTGTTTTCTCATCTTTGAGCATTTAAATAGTCATTTGGGGTGCTGCTGGGTCCAAATGATAGCATTGCTGAAACCTATATTTAAACTTTTGCTGCTTGAAGATATTGTAACATACCAAGTGAAGGTTTGTCTATTTTCATTACAACTCCATGTTATGATGACTGCAGATAAAGAGGTAAATGATGAATGGGTTCTCGTAATGATTCAGTGGTTCATCATTTAGACAGCTGTAGGCCTACGCACATCTGCAAATCTATTTGGAAGCATTCCTGAGGGGCCCACAGCAAATACTCAGCAATTTATATGAGTAACAAGATTACAACTGCTTCTGACACTATTTTCTCCAATTGCTGTGTGCTTCGTCTCATCATTGATTTGAGCCTGGTCTCATAGACTAGACGTAACATAGTACATTTAAATCCGGGACACTCAAATTAGTATGATATGTTACGTTTGGTATGGTTACATAAAACATATGGTTACTTAACCCTTTAACCTAACTCCTAAATTTAATGCTAACCTTAACCCTAATCTCTAACCCTAACCCTTAGCCTACCTAACATTAGCCAACTAGCTAACATTGGCCACCTAACCACCTAGTGTCACGCCCTGGCCTTAGTATTAGTTGTTTTCTTTATTATTTTAGTTAGGTCAGGGTGTGACATGGGGTATGTGTGTGTTTTGGGTGATTATATGGTATGGTTGGTTGTAGTGTATGGGTTTGTGTTGAGTGTATGTGTCTAGGTATGTCTATGGTTGAGTGTAGGTGTTTAGGAAAGTCTATGGTTGCCTGATTTGGTTCTCAATCAGAGACAGCTGGTTATTGTTGTCTCTGATTGGGAGCCATATTTAAGGTAGCCATAGGCTTTAGGTGTTTGTGGGTAATTGTCTATGTTCTATGTGTGCACTAGTTTTTCATAGCTTCACGTTTGTTGTTTTGTTTCATTTTTCTTCTTATAATTAAAGAAGATGTATTTTGCACACGCTGCGCCTTGGTCATCTCTCTCTCCATTTGACGATCGTGACACCTAGCTAGAATTCTTAACATATCATACATTTTGCAAATTCGTAACATATTGTAGATTTTGATAATTCTTTACATATGATACAAATTGTAATATTATACAAAATGGGTGATGGACAACCACAAATTAATAGATATCAAATTAAACGTAACATATCATACTAAATTGAGTGTCTCAGATTTCTGTAAAGAATAATATGAAATGCTCTGTGGCCAGGTTGTTCATTTCCATTTCTCCCAATTTCTCCCTGTCATTTTCTCTCTCTTTCTCCCGGTGTTTAGAGGTCCCTTCCCAAGCCTGTCATCTTCTTCCCCGTTCCCTCCTTTCCACTCCCTGCCTGGTCCAGCCATTGTGGTGCCTAATAAGGTTTATGGAATTACAGATCTCTGAAATTGGATTTTTCACTTCACTAAAGCATGGGGATTAGCGGTTTAGTACTTGGTGCATTAGGGCCTCTGACCCAAGGTGGACAGATCAAGGGATGGACAAATGTGGGCTCTCTCATCCCGTCCCACTGTCTGTCTAATCTTCTCTTTCTGATTTAAGCCTCACAATTCTTTGGTCTTCTTGGTTAACACGTAGGCTAGTTAGATACACTCTGATATTCTGCCTCATACATTTCAATGACATAGATTAGTTTGAAAACTGAGCTTCAGGTGTTTTGTTTAATATTCATCATAATTAGGTCAAGAGATTAGGAATTGCCCCCTCTGGTTGTGTTTCATGAAGTGTGCGATCCACTAGTTAACCTTGTGATCATCAGGCCCCCTAAAGCCATGTTGTGCATCATCACAGACACAATAGTTGTTGAACTATAACTTAGCAATATCTGGGAATGGATGGAGCGATAGAGGCAGAGGGTGGAATAGTGAGGGAAGGATTGGCACGGAGACAGTACTAATTGAGTAGTCCAGTCGCAGCTCCGCTCATTGAACTCTTAATTGGGGGAGAGAAAGGGTTGTGGAATCAATCGGGGGAGAGGAACAACATTCTCCTCCACTGAAATCAATCAGGGGTGTGGTTGAGAAGGATAACATACCCAATCACAGAAACACGGCCTGATGCTTCCTCTAAGTCAGACCTGATGACAATCAAACTGCTGAAAGACCGCTGTGTCAGGCAGTTATACTCCGAAGTCCCTCCACCTCTTATTACATGTAGGGGATTGTGCACTGAACATTTTAATTCCTATGTAGTTTTAGTCCTGAAAATATGAGAATGTTTCTAACAATGAGATCTCACGTTGCAGTGCAGTGAGGGACAATAATTGATGGAGAATAATATTTTTTACTTGTACTAAAAATATACTTTTCTTCTCGTTCCCCTTCCTCTGTGTAGTAACCATTTTTTTTGCCCTGTCACTTTGTGATGTATCATCCTTTTATCCGAATCAAGGAAGAGACCAGGTGTCGCATTTTCTCTCTGCTGCGGTTGTCCCATCGCCTTGTCACCCTCCGTCCACTGAAACCATTGCCTCTCACTCCTGTTATTTGTATTACAACTGTCAATATTTTTTATTTTAGTGAGACAAGAGGAAAATGAATAGTTTTTAAGCTACTTTTGAAAGTGTGTTTCACTGGATGTCTGTGGGTGTCTTTGTAGGCCAAATAAAACCTTTTGGGTATATGGGTTTGTCTCCTCAACCTGACATGAGTAATATGTTTGTGTTGTGAACACCCTGTCCCTTTCCCCTGTATCTATCAGGCATGTGTTAACCTGCCTCATATCGCTGCCTTTGAGAACACAGCATAGGGTGGCAAATAGAATCTGGAGATGGACAGACAAACAGACAGACAGGTGCGCTGCCTCTCCTCCCTTTGATGCCCGTGAGTGGCTGGCATGACCTGGCATTGAGCTCCATGGGTGCTTAGGTGTTATTCTTAGAATATCAAACACCCCCTGACACACACGCAGGCACGCGCACACACACTCCCAAAATGCTACCCTTGCTTAGTGTCTGTGGTGTAAAGCGTTATCTACTTTAGGACCACAGAATTATTTTACAGAGAACAAAGAATGAAATGTTTGTTGAGTCATATCATTACTGAGAGCTGTAGGTCAGAGTCCGGTATGATGGGAATAGAATGTTTGGTGCGGTGTTCAGTCTTGTCTTTTATGGAGATAAGAGCTTGGTTTGGCAACATGGCTGAGTCGTTTACACACTGGACGTTGACACCCAGCCAATCACAACAAAGAGCAGATAGCTTCAACACTGTCAACGTGTCTTGTCTTCACAGCCAGGCACAGAACAAAGCCTTCAGCAGGCACTAAAATAAAACAAATATAGATAGTTTAAGACATACAGACTATTTTAGAGATCGAGACAGTTTTAGAAGTAGAGCCAGTTTTTAAAGAGCTTGCTGATTGAAAGAGCGTGGTGAGTTCAGAGATATTTCTGTTTCTCAGACATTTTGACAGGTGCATGACGTTAGAGCTGGTCTATTGAAAATATATTTTGGGTATTTGATGATATTGATAGTGAAATAGGATCTAGACATAAAGCAGTCGTTTGATCCACCTCTCTGTCATCTGGGAGGGAGGAGCGGTGGTTGTGAGTGTCATCTGCTGGGAAGGAATCATAATGGTGGAAGGCATCTGTTAATGAGGAACAACAATAGAGTATGGCATCTGTTGGGGATAAGCCGTAATGGAGTAACGCGTAAACACCAAAAAGAGCCAGAATGGAGTATGGACAGAGGCTGTTTTATGTGGTCTACACGCATCCCAGATCAGGAATAGGCTGCATGAAAAGAGTATGATGCATTCACTCACTTTGACACCTTAACAGGGAGAAAAAGACAATGTTTTAACTAGCCACATGAGAAAATACTACAGTTTACTATAGAATTCTGTAGTAAACTGTAGTATACTGTAGAGTAGTATACTTCATACTGTAGTATCCTCGATCATGTGTAGTACTTACTATTGAATGTTGTAGAATACTATAGTAAATACTACAGTACTCTCTGCAAAAAACACTGTAGCAAATAATACAGTAATGTCGGCAAAAACACTACAGCTGCAAAAACCCTACACTTTTTTAACTATAGTCAATACTACAGTACTTCATTTGCATACACCCTGCCTAATGCCCTCCCCCATATCCCAATTTCTGCGATCCATCATTGAGAAACCTACATGCCAATTATAGACCATATATTGTGTTCCCAACAGGTTATAGAAAATAGTATTTCCTCAAAGAAAAAGCCTCAATTTTTTTGTCAGAGATAATAAAACAAAAACACGACAGTAAATACTACAGTAATGTACGCAAAAACACTACAGTGAATACTACAGTATACTACAATCTACAAAAAAACTACAGTAAATACTACAGTATACTACAATCCGCCAAAACACTACATTAATTCCCTTACATGTGCAGTGCAGTAACTGCAGTTGACTGTGGTATTTTGGACGCAGTAACTGCAGAGTACTGCAGTTTAACTGCAGTTATACTGCATCATTACTGCAGTAAAAAAACGGTGTTATTTTGGATGCAGTATTTGCAGCATACTGCAGTTATACTGCACTCTAACTTTAGTTGTACTAAAACACTAAAACACTGTAACTGCAATCAGCATACTGTAGCATACTGCAGTTATACTGCACTCTAACCGTAGTTATACGAAAACACTAAAACACTCTAACTGCAATCTTTTTTCATAAGGGTTACTATAGTATGTACTACAGTTTTCTTTTACTACAGTAGTTATAATATAGTTAACTGTAAATACTACAGTGTACTACCGTGAATACTACAGTAAAGTATGCAAAAACACTACAGTGAATACTACAGTATTTATACCATAGTATACTGTAGTATTTTTTTCATGTGGGTAACAATAATACTTTGATGGGTTTATTTTCAGCTCTCTATTGATGTTGTGTCTGACCCCTGATCTTTTTCATCTTCTCTTGACTTTCTGTGTTTACTTCCAGACCTTGGTCTCTGAACACTGCGAGAGAATATTTGAGAAGCATTGTTTGGAAAGGAAGGTAAGACTTGTTTACATCTTGTTATTGACTTCTATGAGTTTGTTCGTGTCTCTGTGCGTATGCATGCGGTACATCTTTGATGTGAACATCATAAGCCTGTCAGTGGGTGGAGTGAATCTGATGTTGTACTGGACTGTTGCATAGCTGGTTACACATCTCATGGAGCAGAAATAGCATCAACTCATTAGTATGGCATCACCATGGCTGCTGTAAAGAGACAACTGCACAGCAGGCTACTGTCAACACCACAGCGTGTACCATAGGGAATAGTCTATCAGCACCAGACAGAACTCACACATTCAAACCACTTTATTCAGAGTGACATATTTCACCTCAAATACTCTGCTTCTTTGGTGTTAAACCAAAGCCCAATTGTGTGGACTGAATAGTGTAGGTTTGGGGTTGATTGTGTGGTCTCAGTAAGCGGTGATCGTTGGTTTTAACCACAGCACAACCCCTCTGGTGGACTCATCTGTCCATCTGCCACTCACCCTGAATAAGAAAGGATCAGGGGCATCTGAGTGGGACAGCCCCCCAGGCTTGATGTCCAAGCTAAGAGTTATAAATCAATGACTGAAACAGCAGAACCCTCTGTGGTTTGGGATTCCCTCAGCGCATGGATTTATACCACAAGCTGAGCTGTTATATTCTCATGATGCAACCAATACTGATCACATACCTGATACATTCATAGCTACATAACACTGTGCTGTTTAAATTGACTGTAGACCTATTGGAAAACCTGTCTATTTTATACAGATAACACTGAGGTACCAGATGAATCTATTCTAGTCCATATGAACAGTTGGGCAGCTGTATGAGCAGCAGTGAACAAATGTAGCCATATGTGCACAGCTGCCTACCTCTCACAGCCTCGTAATCATTTGTAAAAACTACAGATGACATTAATTGGTCTGTCACCTATATTCACCTACTACTGCCTTCATTCAGTAGTTTACTGCAGTGTCACTGAAATGCAGCTCAGGTACATTTCTGTTAGCTAAAGAGTGGCCTGAAAGAAGAGGCTTAACTTTCACTTTCTGCATGTCTGTAAAACCGGAGAGGAATGACAGGGGAATGATGTCCCTTTGGTGAGTTATTCTGTTTGAAGCCTGATCTCCACATCAACCCCAGGGTGCGAGGCGGGCACTGTTCACCTCTCCCTTTCTTCCCTTCCTCTCTGCCAGAGGAGGCCTGTGGCAGGCTGGATAACACTGAGAAAGAAGTCTTAAATAAACTTTTCAAAGGAAGAGATCAGCCTCAGCCACATCAAAACTTTAAAGTGATTTGAGTTTTTTTTTATCACTGTCCCTTCACCAAGCCTGATTGTTTTCTGACTCCAGAAATGTGTCATCTTTACATTTCTTGCAGGCGGTTGCGTAAGGTGCTTTTGATAGCTCACCACAAAGGGCCTCTTCTCTCTCTGCTCCCTGAATCTGACCGTTGTGGTGCTATTCTTTCCTCATAGCACATTCATATCAGATCCCCTCTCATGTCGGAAGTAGCACTCTGTCTGTTTTCTGACCGTATTTAACCAGATCACCACCACTCATCACACTGGTCTGCTTCCTCTCTCCATGCCCCTGCTCTCCTCCTGCACACTGATTAAAAGTCAAATATAAAAGTGGTCTGTTGTAGTACGGTCTAATTGATTCTTTCCACTGGATGCACCCAGAATGGGGTGACAGCAGACCATACCAGGCTTTGTCAACATTGGGCCCGGTGCCCGCCTCTCAGGAAGGCATCCCAGTAAAGCCCCTGTGTGTGCCAATGTACAGGCCACACACAGAGGCACCCCTCAGTGTGCCAGCCTGCCAGCCTGGTGTTATGGGACAGACAGATAGACACAGAAGCAGCTCCTTCTCTTTGTGTCTCTAGCTCTGAGCTCCCATCAGCTGAATGGGAGGCATGAACCAGGAAGGTCTGTGGGAGGGAGGCTGGCAGGTGGTTGATTTAAATGTGTTTGGGGGAGGCACTAGGCAGTTTCTCACCTTCTTACTAAGTCTCTGCAATGCCCACTTGCATTACCACTCATCTTACATACACGTTTCTTGAGGGACGGTGCTGAAATGTCTTATATCCGGATTCTCACAAAAGGCTTTTCTCCAATCGCCAAGTCTCCTGCTGCTAACATCATTGCTTTAATGTTTACACGCAGTAATGATTAACAACCATTGGGGGCTTATATGAAGCATGAAGTGGTAGCAAATAAACCTTTGCTGCTGCGCTTTCTGGAAGCTTCAGTTTAGGGAGCCTTCCATTTGACTTCCATTTAAGGATTATACAGTTCATTTTATTGCTTTTATATAGCGGTCATTAATAATTGAATCCTGCTTTAGTAAAACATAAATCTCTTCCTATAGAAAGGCAGTATATCTCTGTGTATGTTCCTATACACTATGGATTTATGGCACATGTCAAACTCATTCCACGGAGGGCCAAGTGTCTGCGGGTTTTCACTCCTCCCTTGGACTTGATTGATGAATTAAGGTCACTGATTAGTAAAGAACTCCCCCTCACCTGGTTGTCTAGGTCCTAATTGAAAGGAAAACCCAAAAACCAGCAGACAGTGGCCCCTCCATGGAATGAGTTTGACACCCCTGATTTATGGACTGATTTATGGTGGCTTGAGTTGGCTCCTCCACTCCACATTTTGGTTTTAGTGCTTTTTTCTTGCTCCACACATTAGTGGCACACTGCATTACATGCTGTTCATTACCAGAGGACATCCATCCGCTACGCTCCTTTTCTCCATGAATCTAATTGACCTTTAGCTCAGTGTGATGCACAGTAAAATGTGATAGGCCTTTATTATAATTTCACATGCTTGAATAGCTGAGTGTATGTCCTGCGCCTGTTTTATCACCCATCTGAGCAGAGGGAATGGGGGAATGGAGAGAGCTTATAAAGAGAGGGGCAGGGAGACGGCCATTGGTCTGGTGATTACTTCATTAGATGGATGGGGCTGTGCTCTACCCGTTGACGCTGTGTTAATTAACAGGCAAGGCTGCTGATCTTCATCAAAGCTCGTCTAATTCCTATTTAATGGAATGAAAAGAGAGTGGTAATCGAAATTATGTGAGGGGAATATATTTAAAAAAGAAGAAGACTTCATTGAATCAGCGGTTAAGTATTAATTTATGGCATTATGCAACTGCATTCATTACTGGAAAGAGTTATTGCCTTATGCAAGATTCATGTTTGCATCGTGTCATTACATTGCTTTGTGACATGTAGTTCTGTCTGAGAGTAGGCCAATAGAAATGTGGGCTAGCTGGAGGGCATGCTGTACTGTACCTCCACCACACTCTCTCCCTCCCTCCCACTCTCCCTCTCTCCAGAGAGTTAGTGGGTGTAGCAGGGTCAGGAGCACAGCCACAGGGTCCTGACAGCTGTGTGTGGTTGTGACATGGGCCTAATGGATGCCTGATTAGAAATGCAGGAGCCCCTCCCCAGAACTGACCTTGACATGGGCTGTGGTTACTTTTGCACTCTGAGCTGGGGGTGGGGATCGTGGTGGAGGTATGGGGTGGTGGTAACGAGACAACATTAGAGGGGGGAAAAGTCACTCTGATTCATAGGATTCAGCACACATGTCTCTCTGGATCTTTCTCTGGTCTCTCCCTCAAGTTGTCTTCCTTCCTCAACTTCTTGTTTTTCTCTTTTTCGTGTTGACAGGTGGTTGATACTTGTATGTGTGTGTGTGACTGTGGTACATGTGCACTTGGCTCCCCAATATAGATTACAAGCCAAGCTCTGCAGGGAGAAACAAATGATAGCAATCAGAATGATCCAGAGGTCCACTGATGCACGATCAATCTGAGCCTTCATTAAAAGCCTGCTAGGCAACCCTATGCAATATCAATACTGCAGCGCCACAGAGAGATGTCTGGGTTGGGCTGTTAGGGAGGGAGGCTGCTGGCAGCCTGACTGACTGCTGTAACACTGTGGGAAGTCAGCCAGAGGATCAGTTAGACTGGAACACTTACCCTCATGTGCCAAAACACAGGTCAGGACAGACAGATGGGGTGTCTGGGCTGCTGCTTTAAGGAGGGATTGGGTAGGGATGGCTCTGTACCGTTAGAGAGGGGGACAGTGACTGTTCACTATGGGATCATATGAGTGGAGACAAAGGGTTGTGTGTTGAGTTTATGTTGCTTCACAAGGTGTGTAATTGTAGACTATGGACTATTAAGCTACCATTACTATGACTGTGGTCTGTTAGTCACATTTCTGAGCCTGATAGGCAAATAACAAAGATTTTAAAATATTCAAATAGAGCATTACCAAAAACTCAGAGAAACAGTGTTATTGAACCATTCCTTTCAGTGGTTCTCTACCGGGGCTAAGGAGGCATTGGAATGGACATAGGGTGGTTGAGGTCCCTCTCTTATTCCCCTCTTTATGTTCCCATCTCCCTTCCAGTCTTCACCCCCTGTGTGGTTCTGACAGGGTTTGGGGTGTGTGTTTCTAAGCCAGATAATCTACCGACAAAGGCTAAGAAGGAGAGAGAGAAGGGGGGAATAGGATGGAGAAAGGGAGTGAAGAAGAAAATAAGTGGTCTTTGCCTCTCCATTCCCCAAGGGAAAGCTTAACAGCAGATAAGACTGTCCCCACTGCGCCCATGTTCCCATTATCAGGCCCTGTACGAGACAGGCAGGCTGGGTTGGGCTGAGCTGAGCACTGGGACACTCTGGAGCTGACAGGAGATAATCCTTGTCCCTGTGGGAAGCTGTGGTCGCTACAAGTGCCCCCCTGGGAAGAACATGGGACCCCCAAAGGACCTAGGAGAAGTTGGAGAAGAAAATAAACCAGTGTTTTTGAGAGCTCTGCCCAAACTTGTGTCATTCTGTACTGAAGCCTTCTGATATATCTGTAGCCCACCGTGATTTATTCTCCAGCAGCCAGTGGCTGTTTACTGAAAGGCGAAACCAATATTGTCTGTAATCATCATTAAGTCAAGGCCATTAGGAGTGGCCTCTCCCTGCACTAATTTGATGACGGAAGAGAAATGGGCAGTAATTAAAAGAAAACAAATGACAATATAAATCTCTCTCCTGTGGTGCTCTGACAATGATGGTTGATCTAACTTGATTAATGCTAGTAACCTACTGATAGGAAACTGGAAATAAACAAACAATAAGCAGTGGGGTCTCATGACCATCACTTATGTGGTTCTACCAGTGAGGTTCAAGCTGGGATGGAAGCACTTTATTTGCATAGTCCATCTGTAGATGCTCTGCAGACTATCTACAGACTACCAGTAACATTTATCTATCTATTAACCCTAACCCTAACTTTAACCCAAAACTTCACCCTTACCCTAACCCTAGCCCTAACCCTAACCTTAACCCTTATCTTAACCCTAAACTTCACCCTTACCCTAGCCCTAACTCTAACCTACCCTTACCCTTACCCTAACCCTTATTCTAAACCTAACCCTAGCCCTAAACTTAGCAAGTAGTTGCTTATCAACAGATAGTTTGTTGATATTATGACCATCTGTAGAGCATCTACAGATGGACTATCCGGACTATCCAAATAAAGTCTGACCACTAGGATCTATCACGCTCTCTATAATGTGGTTCCAAACAAACGTTCCCACAACTTTAGAGAACATTCCCTTAAAAGTCTCATTAGGTCATTAACTAACGTTTTCATAGGAATGTTCCTGTGATATGCAAGGAATGTTTCTAAGATACCAGAACGTGGTTACCATGTTCTCAGAATATAAGATATTAAAGTTCTAGACACGTGAAATGAAAATATTACACGAACATTACTGTTTCCAGTTTTCTGTGGGTTAGGAGAATATTCCATTAACGTTCCACCAAACATACACAGAACATGGTTGCCATGTTCTCAGAATATATGGTAGGAATGCTCTAGACACGTTAACCTCTCTGGGGTAGGTGGGACGCAATCGTCCCACCTGGCCAATAGCCAGGGAAAATACAGAGCGCCATATTCAAATAAAATGATATAAAAATCAAACTTTCATTAAATCACACATGTAAGATACCAAATTAAAGCTACACTCGTTGTGAATCCAGCCAACATGTCAGATTTCAAAAAGGCTTTTCGGCGAAAGCATAAGATGCTATTATCTGATGATTGCACAACAGTAAACAAAGAGAGTAGCATATTTCAACACTGCAGGCACGACACAAAACGCAGAAATAAAAAATATAATTCATGCCTTACCTTTGACAAAATTATTTTGTTGGCACTCCAATATGTCCCATAAACATCACAAATGGTCCTTTTGTTCGATTAATTCCGTCGATATATATCCAAAATGTCAATTTATTAGGTGCGTTTCATCCAGAAAAACACAGCTTCCAACTTGCGCAACGCCACTACAAAATATATCAAAAGTTACTTGTAAACTTTACCAAAACATTTCAAACTACTTTTGTAATACAACGTTAGGTATTTTTAAACGTTAATAATCGATCAATTTGAAGACGGGATGATCTGTGTTCAATACAAAAAGAAAACAAACTGACGCAACTTTTTTGGTAATGTGCCTCTCTCAAACAATTTACTTCAAGTGACCCTCATTTACGATGGCCGTACTTCTTCATTACACAAAGGAATAACCTCAACCAATTTCAAAAGACTGGTGACATCCAGTGGAAGTGGTAGGAACTGCAAACAAGTCCCTTAGAAATCTGGTGTCCCAATGAAATTTCATAGAAAAGACAGTGACTTAAAAAAAATAACAATTCTGAATGGTTTGCCTGCTACATAAGTTCTGTAATACTCACAGACATCATTCAAACAGTTTTCGAAACTTCAGAGTGTTTTCTATCCAAATCTACTAATAATATGCATATCTTATATTCTGGGGAGGAGTAGCAGGCAGTTGAATTTGGGCATGCTATTTATCCAAAAGTGAAAATGCTGCCCCCTACCCCGAAGAAGTTAAATGAGAACGTTGCAGGAACATTTGTGTGTCTTGTGAATGTTGCCGTTCCAATCAAGGCCCTGACTGGTGAACTGACTGATACTCACACACACAGTGCTTTTATCATAGTGTTTTCAACATAGATATTTGACATACATTAACATATAAGAATGTGAGACTAGGGTGACTAATGTGAGAGTAGGGTCCAGATTTTTTTTTTTTTTAAACCATTCCTCTCTAGGCACTTGTGTAAATCTGAAACACCTTAATAGGTGTAAGCAATGGGGTGAATGCACTTTGAAGTAAATCTCAGCTCTGTTAAAAGTACACTCAAGAAAACCTTGTATTGTTTACAGTGATTCAATAGTATCATTCAAACAGGTTAACATACCTCAAAGTACAAAGAAGGGTTTTTGTTTTTGTGTGTTCTCTGTCAAATGTTTGACCAGCCTGCATGTTCCTACATGTTAACACGTTTAATTTCTGTAATGCATACAATAACAATGTATTCATACTATGACTCTTACATGTCCATGTGATGTCCACCGCCCTCATATGACGTCTGCTAAAATGTTTTATCTGGTTCGTCAATGACATACGGAGCACACAAGATTAACTTTGATTCTATACAAGAAAAGGACAACAAAATCCAATTTATTACATGGAATATGCACAGGCTTCATGATGGCAAAAAAAGTACAAGGTTCTTGAACATTTAAAGAGATTGTCTGCAGATGTGTTTTTTCTGCAAGAGCTACACTTATTTTTTGTTGTTGTTGAAATGTTATATTTAAAGAGGAGCTGAGTTGGAGAGGCTTATGCTGCCACCTACTGTAGTAACAGCAGAGTTGAAGGCATCCTGATAAATAAGAATACATCCTTTTCCCTTATATCCCAGCATACAGATTTAGATGTTTCCTAATTTTGAATTGTACCTTATATGGGGAAAAATACACATTGATTTCATTTTATATCCCCCAGGGGCAAACCTGGGGTTTTTAGATAGAATTCAAGCTTTATTAGATCCAACCCAGACAGGAACTATTATTTTAGCAGGTGAGCTAAGTCAAGCATTCAGCAAGTTATACAGACATAGCAATAAAAACAATTCAAATAACCCCCAAAGAGGCTGAAAAATTTAATCTAACCAAGTATTTTACAGGACACCTGGAGATTATCATTCCCAAATACAAAAAACAATTTTTGTTTCTCAAATTAAGAAAAGCTATTCAAGAATTGACTACATTCAAGATTTAAAAAATGGAATACATTTTTTTATGCACTCAACAATATACTGGGTTCTAAAATATAGTAAAATTCGGATCATTCTAATGTATCATGCTCAATTACACCAACAGAAAATACACTTAGAGACAGAATATGGAGAATAAGCAGAGCGCATATTCAAGAACCGAAATGTATTCAATACGTACAGTACCAGTCGATAGTTTGAACACACCTAGTCATTCAAGGGTTTTTCTTTATTTTTACTATTTTCTACATCGTAGAATAATATTGAAGACGTCAAAACTATGAAATAACACATATGGAATCATGTAGTAACAAAAAAAGTGTTAAACAAATCAAAATATATTTAAGATTTTAGATTCTTTAAAGTAGCCACCCTTTGCCTTTTATTTATTTTATTTAACCTTTATTTAACTTGCAAGTCAGTTAAGAACACATTTTATTTACAATGATGGCCTACCCCGGCCAAACCCTAACACGGGCGATGCTGGGCCAATTGTGCGCCGCACTATGGGACTCCCAATCACAGCCGGTTGTGATACAGCCTGTAATCGAACCAGGGTCTGTAGTGATGCCTCTAGCAGTGAGGTGCCGTGCCTTAGACCTTTGCGCCACTTGGGAGTCTTCATAACAGCTTTGCCACTCTTGGCATTCTCTCCACCAGCTTCACCTGGAATGCTTTTCTAACAGTCTTGAAGGAGTTCCCACATATGCTGAGCACCTGTTGGCTGCATTTTCTTCAGTCTGCGGTCCAACTTATCCCAAACCATTTCTATTGGGTTGAGGTCGGGTAATTGTTGAGGCCAGGTCATCTGATGCAGCACTCCATCACTTCCCTTCTTGGTCAAATAGCCCTTACACAGCCTGGAGGGGGATTTGGTCATTGTCCTGTTGAAAAACAAATTATTGTCCCACTAAGCCCAAACCAGATGGGATTGCGTATCGCTGCAGAATGCTACGGTAGCCATGTTGGTTAAGTGTGCCTTGAATTCTAAATATATCACAGACAGTTTCACCAGAAAAGCACTAGCACACCATCACACCTCCTCCATGCTTCATGGTGGGAACCACACATGCGGAGATCATCTGTTCACCTACTATGCGTCTCACAAAGACACAGTGTTTGCCAAAGCAAGTCTCTTCTTCTTATTGGTGTCCTTTAGAAGTGGTTTTTATTTGCTGCAATTCGACCATAGCTCAGCGTTCAACACCATAGTGCCCCCAAAGCTCATCACTAAGCTAAGGACCCTGGGACTAAACACCTCCCTCTGCAATTGAATCCTGGACATTCTGACGGGCCGCCCACAGGTGGTAAGGGTAGGTAACAACACATCCTCCACGCTGATCCTCAACACGGGGGCCCCTCAGGGGTGCGTGCTCAGTCCCCTCATGTACTCCCTGTTCACTTATGACTGCATTGCCAGGCACGACTCCAACACCATCATCAAGTTTGCCGATGACAGGTAGGCCTGATCACCAGCAACGATGAGACAGCCTATAGGGAGGAGGTCAGAGACCTGGCCATGTGATGCCAGGACAACAACCTCTCCCTCAACGTGATCAAGACAAGGGAGATGATTGTGGAAAACAGTACAAGGAGGACCGAGCACGCCCCCATTCTCATCGACGTGGCTTCAGTGGAGCAGGTTGAGAGCTTCAAGTTCCTTGGTGTCCACATCACAAACAAAGTATCATGGTCCAAACACACTAAGATAGTCGTGAAGAGGGCATGACAAAGCATATTCCCCCCCAGGAGACTGAAAAGATTTGGCATGGGTCCTCAGATCCTCAAAATGTTCTACAGCTGCACCATCGAGAATATTCTGACGGGTTGCATCACCGCCTGGTTCAGCAACTGCTTGGCATTCGACCGCAAGGCACTACAGAGGATAATGCGTACAGCCCAGTACATCACTGGGGCCAAGCTTCCTGCCATCCAGGACCTCTATACCAGGCGGTGTCAGAGGAAGGCTCTAAAAACTGTCAAAGACTCCAGCCACCCTAGTCATAGACTGTTCTCTCTGCTACTGCACAGTAAGCGGTACCGGAGTGCCAAGTCTAGGTCCAAGAGGCTTCTTAACAGCTTCTACCCCTAAGCCATAAGACTCCTGAACAGCTAATCAAAGGTTTACCCAGAACCCTCTTTTAAGCTGCTGCTACTCTCTGTTTATTATCTATGCATTGTCACTTTAACTCTACCTACATGTACGTGTACATATTATCTAAATTACCTCAACTAACCAGTGCCCCCGCACATTGACTCTTTTTGAATCTTTTACTTTTGAAGAGAGCCAACAACTACAGGCTAAACTCAAATAAAGCATACTAGTTAATGGAAAAAAACTGATAAACACCTCTCAGCCCTCACAAATGAATACACGCCAAACCAGTTATAATTTTTGAAGAAAATGATACAAATGCTTTAATTAGAAACAACAACGCTATTAATAACAATTTTAAAAGCTTCAATGAAAATCTATATAAATCAGAATTAAATAACAGTTGGACTAATCCCTGAAGCAACTATTAGCAGATAAAAAAAATAATGACTAAAAATGGAAATCACACAAAAATAAATATTAGACACTGAAAACATTCACGTGGAGAAAAGCACCAGGGATAGATGGCTTTCTCATATAATACTATTTGATATTCTGGAACAAAGCAGAGACCTTATTTACTCAAATGACATCACACATGCCACTCAATTCAGTGCTTCCAAGTTCCATGTATCTAACAGTTATTTCAGTTATATTAAAACCAGGAAAAGCTGGAGAGTCCCCTGCAGATTACAGACCCATAACTTTAATAAATTGCGACAATAAAATTATAACAAAACTCATTTATTTTGTTTATTTAACCTTTATTTAACTAGGCAAGACAGTTAAGAACAAATTCTTATTTAGAATGACGGCCTACCCCGGCCAAACCCTTACGACGTTGGGCCAATTGTGCGCAATAAGCAACAGAATGGTAAAAATATTACTAGACTTGATACATATTAATGAAAAAGGGTTTATTTAATATAGGCAAATACAAACAAATGCAAAAACATGTTTTAGTAGAATACAATACTCTATTTATCAATAATGGCTGTTCATGCAGAAAAGCCTTTCGACCGTCTTGAGTGGCCTTTTCTATTCAAAACTTTGGAAGCGTTCAACTTTCCAGCTAAAATAACAAATTTCATAAAAATATTATATAAATATCTTAAAGCAAAAATATATACAAATAATACATTATGAAATTGATGACATTTCTTTAGAAAGGGGTACGAGACAGGGATGTCCTCTCTCCCCCCTCCTGTTTGCGCTGGCAATTGAACTTGCAGAAAGAATTAGACAGAACAGGTATCAGTATTGGTAAACATGAATATAAACTACATTTATTTTTCGACGATGTCCTGATATATCTGACTAATATTGAAAACTTAATGCCCCCTGTTAAAAATATTTTCAGAAGGGCCTCCCGGGTGGTGCAGTGGTCTAAGGCTGTGCCACCAGAGATTCTGGGTTCGAGCCCAGGCTCAGTCACAGCCGGCTGCGACTGGGAGGCCCATGGGGCGGCACACAATTGGCCCAGCGTCGTCTGGTTTAGGGAGGGTTTGGCCGGCAGGGATATCCTTGTCTCATTGCGCACTAGTGACTCCTGTGGCGGACTGGGTGCAGTGCATGCTGACCAGGTCGCCAGGTGTACGTTGTTTCCTCTGACACATTGGTGCGGCTGGCTTCCGGGTTGGATGGGCATTATGTCAAGAAGCAGTGCGGCTTGGTTGGGTTGTGTTTCGGAGGACGCATGGCTCTCGACCTTCGCCTGTCCCGAGTCCATACGGGAGTTGCAGCGATGAGACAAGACTGTAACTACTACCAATTGGATACTGCAAAATTGGGGCGAAAAAAGGGGTAAAAAATATATATATATATTTTCGGAATACTCTAAAATCTCAGGATATAAAATAACATCAACGTTTTTTTCCTAATGGCAATAGGAAAAAAGAAAATAAGTGGACAACAACAGCAATCCCTTAAGTGGACCACAACAAATAATAAATACTTAGGACACGTGATAAGTGACAACAAACAACAAATATATAAAAATAACTTTATCCCATTACTCAGTAACATGAAAGCAGATCTAATTAAATTGAATAATCTCTCCATAAATCTTACAGTTAGAATAAACCTATTTAGAATGGCATGGCTCCCAAACATTTTATATTTATTTTCGATAATACCAATTACACCACCGAAGACATTCCCTGAAAAAGTATGCTCTGCCATAACAGAGTTCATATGGGCAAATAAAACTTTTTAAATGTCCCTAAGTCTGAGGGTGGTTTTAACCTTACAGAATTGGAATTGTATCAACTCGCTACCCAAGGCTTTTACTTGCGACATATTGTAAATGCACTAAAGAGGAACAATGGGTACATATTGAAGATGCGCATGCTCATCTCCAGAATATTTTCATGAAACAGATAATACAAGAACCAATATCACTCCCTAAAAACAAACCCATATGGAACAATCCTTTGATAGCGTTTCAGAATTCACTGATAAATTGGTACACATGGATGACGTGGTAATAGGAAATGCAATTATTTCCATGACAGAATTAAAAATACATTTTGGACTGACCAATGTAGACATTTTCAAAAAATGTATATTTGTATTTTTTATTTCACCTTTATTTAACCAGGTAGGCCAGTTGAGAACAAGTTTTCATTTACAACTGCGACCTGGCCAAGATAAAGCAAAGCAGTGCGACAAAAACAACAACACAGAGTTACACATAACCAAACGTACAGTCAATAACACAATAGAAAAATCTATGTACAGTGTGTGCAAATGTAGAAGAGTAGGGAGGTAAGGCAATAAATAGGCCATAGAGGCGAAATATTTACAATTTAGCATTAACACTGGAGTGATAGATGTTCAGATGATACAGAATGGTGTCATCTGCGTAGAGAATCACCAGCAGCAAGAGCGACATCATTGATATATACAGAGAAAAGAGTCGGCCTGAGAATATAACCCTGTGGCACCCCCATAGAGACTGCCAGAGGTCCGGACAACAGGCCCTCCGATTTGACACACTGAACTCTATCTGAGAAGTAGTTGGTGAACCAGGTGAGGCAGTCATTTGAGAAGCCAAGGCTATTGAGTCTGCCGATAAGAATGCGGTGATTGACAAAGTCGAAAGCCATGGCCAGGTCGATGAAGACGGCTGCACAGTACAGTCTTTTATTGATGGCGGTTATGATATAGTTTAGGACCTTGAGCGTGGCTGAGGTGCACCCATGACCAGCTCGGAAACCAGATTGCATAGTGGAGAAGGTACGGTGCGATTCAAAATGGTCGGTGATCTGTTTGTTAACTTGGCTTTTGAAGATTTTTAGAAAGGCAGGGCAGGATGGATATAGGTCTATAACTGTTTGGGTCTAGAGTGTCTCCCCCGTTGAAGAGGGGGATGACTGCAGCAGCTTAATAATCTTTAGGGATCTCAGATGATTATACGAAAGAGAGGTTGAATAGGCTAGTAATAGGGGTTGCAACAATTTCTGTAGATCATTTTAGAAAGAGAGGGTCCAGATTGTCTAGCCCAGCTGATTTGTAGGGATCGAGATTTTGCAGCTCTTTCAGAACATCAGCTGTCTGGATTTGGGTGAAGGAGAAGCTGGGGGGGGGGGGGGGGGGAAGTTGCTGCAAGGGTGCTGAGATGTTGGACGGGGTAGGGGTAGCCAGGTGGAAAGCGTGGCCAGCCGTAGAAAAATGCTTATTGAAATGATCGATTATCGTAGATTTATCGTGGTGACAGTGTTTCCTATCCTCAGTGCAGTGGGCAGCTGGGAGGAGGTGCTCTTATTCTCCATGGACTTCACAGTGTCCCAAAACTTTTTGGAATTAGTGCTACAGGATGCAAATTTCTGTTTGAAAAAGCTAGTCTTAGCTTTCGTAACTGAGTGAGTATATTGGTTCCTGACTTCCCTGAAAAGTTGCATATTGCAGGGGCTATTCATTGCTAATGCAGAAGGCCACAAGATGTTTTTGTGCTGGTCAAGGGCAGTCAAGTCTGGGGTGAACCAAGGGCTATATCTGTTTATAGTTTTTGAATGTGGCATGGTTATTTAAGATGGTGAGGAAAGAACTTTTGAAGAGCAACCAGGCATCTTCTACTGATGGGATGAGGTCAATATCCTTCCAGGATAACCGGGACAATTTGATTAGACAGGCCTGCTCGCTGAAGTGATTTAGGGAGCGTTTGACAGTGATGAGGGGTGGTCGTTTGACCGTGGACCCATTATGCACGCAGGCAATGAGGCAGTGATCGCTGAGATCCTGGTTGAAGACAGCAGAGGTTTATTTAGAGGGAAAGTTGGTCAGGATGATATCTAAGAGGGTGCCCATGGTTACGAATTTTGGGTTGTACTTGGTAGGTTCCTTGATAATTTGTGTGAGATTGAGGGTATCTAGCTTAGATTGTAGGACGGCCGGGGTGTTAAGCATGTCCCAGTTTAGGTCACCTAACAGTACGAACTCTGAAGATAGATGGGGGGCAATCAATTCACATATGGTGTCCAGGGCACAGCTGGGGGCTGAAGGGGGTCTATAACAAGCGGCAACGGTGAGAGACTTGTTTTTGGAAAGGTGGATTTTTAAAAGTAGAAGCTCGAATTGTTTGGGCACAAACCTGGATAGTATGACAGAACTCTGCAGTAGATTGCAACTCCGCCCTCTTTGGCAGTTCTTTCTTGTTGGAAAATTTTATAGTTAGGGATGAAAATTCAGGATTTTTGGTGGTATTCCGAAGCCAGGATTCAGACACGGCTAGGACCTCCGGGTTGGCGGAGTGTGCTAACGCAGTGAATAAAACAAACTTAGGGAGGAGGCTTCTAATGTTAACATGCATGAAACCAAGGCTTTTACGGTTACAGAAGGCAACAAATGAGAGCGGGGCTCCTTGTCGGCAGTAAAGGGGTCCAGGCCAATTGGCTAAAGAGGTACTGTAGCCCAGGAATTGGCTGATGGATCTCTTCGGCTAGCCGGGAGATGGGCCTAGCTCCAGGCTAGCTCCAGGCTAACTGGTGCTTGCTTCGCGACGGAGACGTTTGCCCGGAGTAGCCACTCGGATGGCAGCTAGCTAGCTGCGATGATCCGGTGTAAAGGTTCAGGGCTTGCTGTAGGAATCCGGAGATGTGGTAGAGAAAAGCAGTCCGATATGCTCTGGGTTGATATCGCGCTGTGCAGACTGGCAGGAATTGACCGGGCTGAGGCTGACTGATGTCCGAGTTAACGGTGATGACCGCTAGCAGTGGCTAACTGACTACTAGCTAGTAGCTAGTTAGCTGGCTAGCTTCTGATGGGGGTTCCGGGTTCTAAAGTATAAAAAATAGCAGATCCGTACCACATTGGGTGAGGCGGGTTACAGGAGAGTATGTTCAGTCCATAGATGGACATTGAGATAATGAAAATAAAAAATATTTGCGAAATATATACAAAGAAAACGATATATATACTGGACAAGACAAAAACCGAATGTCCGACTGCTACGTCATCTTGGAACAAAGATGCAACTTAAAAGTTTATCACAAATTTTCGACCTGAAAGCTTTTGGACATTATATAAATGTTGATGGAATCCTATTTGACTTGAAAAATATACTCATATGATACACTACATTGCCAAAAGTATGTGGACACCTGCACCTGAACATCTCATTCCAAAATCATGGGCATTAATATGAAGTTGGTCTCCCCTTTGCTGCTATAACAGCATCCACTCTTGCTGGAAGGTTTTCCACTAGATGTTGGAACATTGTTGCGGTGTGGCTGAAATAGCCGAATCCACTAATTTGAAGGGGTCCACATACTTTTGGCCATTTAGTGTAAAAATATAAACTGTTAGAATTAAGACTTAAAAAGAACTGATATAGGCACAAGAAAAGCGAGAATGTTTTTATTTGTCAAAACGGTAGTCAAGCATCAATCATCAGAATAAGACATTCAAAATGTATAGCTCCTTTCCAATTAATGTCAAAAGTCTTTTTGTAAATAAGAATTTCTTCTTAACTGACTTGCCTAGTTAAATAAAATAATAAATAATCTTTCCAATAAATGTTGAGGGTCTTCTTCTGGGGACATGATGATTGATGCTTGCCGGACGTTTTGACAAATAAAACATTCTCGCTCTTATCCATAACATAAGAACTCCTACCCCCACTTTATCTGCGATCTGTTGGCTGGAGCGCATGTGCCAAGACCAGAGTAGGCACATTTGCTATTTAATGCAAGAGTTTTTGTGACAAAACTATCAGTAGAGTTGAAAACTTTAGATTTGGATTCGCTACACAAAAAAAGTACATTTTGGGTGCACTACCTCATCACACACTGATTTTTAGTTTGGTGGAAACATATTTTCTTTATGCTATTTTAGAATATTCGCATGGAAATCTGTTGCCAATTGGATGGAAACCTTGCTACAGATAGAATGTTACCCTAACTAACGGAAACTGGACACTCAAACATTAGAGGAACATTATGGCTAACATTACAAAAACGTTCTTTCTCCCTAGATTTGTTAGCTGGGTTGTTACTGGTAGCAGGACAAAACCAAATGTATAATCCGTTTAGTTTACATGTGACAAATTGTGGGGGGGCTTTGCTTCTGGTCAATAAGTGCCAATAAGACGGCCCGATCACTCAGCAGGTTGTCTTGTCGACCAGCTCAGTCACTTGTTTCAGCCATCAGCGTCCGTCCCAGTGAAATAAACCATGGTACCGCACAGTAGGACACGTCCCCCTATGTCAGCTCTCCCTTACACAACAACACAATAGGCTATAGCAGGGGAAAGCAGAGAGCACTCATTGACTCTTAATCAGCTAGAGTTTTACCCGCTGCTAGAATAAACCCATCCAGACTGAAACAAAATACAAAATACCATTTACATTTTCTTCCTCGAGGCCCAGAGATGCGGGGGGGGGGGGCGAACCTGCCTTCGGCACAATCAAGGCTCTGTTTCTGTTTTTGCTACCACCTCCATGTTATTTTTGGCGTACCACTGGGAGCGCGGAGGGGGACTAAGTGGCCTGACCCCACCGGGTCACCTCACACGGTGGTGGCCTCTGTTGGGCAGGCCCCAATCCGCAGCGCTCACATCCCACCCTGTTACCGATAGAGAAGACTCCACTGGTCCCCAAGAGATGATGACTGAGTTCACTCCTTCTATTATTAAAAAGCACATCCCTGCAACAACATTGATTACTGAATTACATCAAAATAAGCACATGTAAATGTGAGAGGTGTCAAAAGCATGATTTTTTGTTGTTGTTGTTGAGGTAAGGGACAAGGCAGAGTGATGTTGGTGGAGACAGGGGAAAAACATCTTGATCGTTTTGGATCTTCTCGTGTTCACTTCACTAAGCGCGGCTAGTTAATGAGATGTTTCTCTGTGCCTTTGTACTGTCTATCACACTCCAGCAGAGTGCTGTTTGAAGTCTGATATTCTGTGTCTTGTGTGTATATGCTGTGTCTTGTTTCTAGTCCACAGGGGTCTGTCTGAGCTTTTTGTTATCATGAACGGGTCTTTTGTCTTTAGTGAGACCATTTCACATTCATCTCCTCATTAATCCAACAACCCAATCATCGGCCATCTTATCTCTCTCTCCCTGTCTCATCAGAGGAATTAAAGCAATTATGTATAATATGGATGATGGGAGAGGGGGATGGTGTTTGTGTGTGTGTGCGTGTGGTACTGACAATTCTCCTATAACAGCCAGACCACATCACCAACTCCTGTTCCTCTTTAAAAAAAGAAAAACAAACCCATAGCAGGATTAATGATGTGTTAGGCTCTAAATGTATACACATCCACGTCTCACTGTCTGTGTCTCTCTCTCTGACTGATATGGAGAGTTGTGGATGAGTGCCCCTGTGCTGCACAGAGTGGTACAAGCAGGAGAAAACACTCTGCCTGATGTTTCCACTGACACACACACACACACACACACACACACACACACACACACACACACACACACACACACACACACACACACACACACACACACACACACACACACACACACACACACACACACACACACACACACACACACAGGGACTGTCCAACACATAAACAGCCATAAAACACTCATCTGTTTTTCCTTCGATCTGGCAGAGACTACTACTGTACCTGGTCCATTGTGTCTGTGTATTAAAATGGGAAATGGTTGTGCCAATTCTGATTGTCAGGTTTTGTAACAAGTACTGTACACGGAGCTCATCAGAACTAGAGGATACCTAAATAAATGATTTGCTGTGATTGTCTGACAGATCCTCTGGGCTATTTACATACTGTATTATAGGTTATTAGCACTCCTGCAGTAAAATCACTCCTATAAAATGATGTGTGTTTTGGTACATGGGCCCTGCCCAGTGTTATTGAATGGCATGTAAGGGTTATGTACTTTGGGCTTGACTGGTGCGGGTTCTCTGCATTGACTTTGTAAGGGGTCATTGTTTTAGCGGTTATCACATTAGTGTTCATTGATTGAGAAGTCATTGATTTACACATAATTGTCATTATAATCCATCTGCAGCTGACTCGCCAGTATGTTTTTGTGTTGCAGCTTTATCTCTTAGTGTACGTCTCAACACCTGACTATTATGAATAGTGTGATGTCTGGATGCCATGGCATATACTATGTGATAATGCATGGATGTGTGAGTGGAGAATAGATTATGAATAGCAATCACTGCACCTCTCGATACAGTAGCTACACATTATCACGCAAAAGGGGGTTCCAGTTCTGTACAGTATTCAGCATCCCAATCTCCACCCATCCCCCAACACACCAAATCATCCTCCAAACATACTCTCTCCCCTCAGAGAAAGAGTTACTCTAACATAGAGGCAGGACATTTCAGAATTTGCATCTGAATACCAACTTTTGTTGGTAAATTCAAGGGTCCTTGGAGAGTTTGCAAATTCTGTCCAGATGCAGCTTTACAATCCAATGGGAACAAAGTCACACATTCTCAAAGCCCTGCCAGGCTCAATTATGACCAAAGGAATCTGTGTGATAGTGTTGGCAATAGGCTGCATTCAGGACTGGGATATGTGTTTGACATTCTTAGGTGTTTCATTAGTTTGTTTTTACTTGTTGTGGATGAGTGGAGAACTTGAGTGTCACGAATGTGAAAAGGACAGTGGAGTGTTCTATTTTATTCTATTTCATTTGACTCTATTCTATTTGAAATCCTTGCACTGGGAATCTAGTTAAGAAAAATGCCTGAAGCAGACATTCTCATGCTTTGTTCTATCCAGACTATTCCTTGAGCTGTCTCTCTCTCTGATCCCTTTTATATCTAGACAAAAACCCACAATCTTTACCATGCCATCTTCTTTATAGCGCCTTTTCTTTGTATCTGAAAGGTGTAGCTGGTAAGAAAAACTATACATTAAATTCCCCTCTGGACCTAGTGATCGTTGCGGTATTTTCTTTAAAAATTCATCTTACAGCTCTGTGAGAAAACCGATCTGTGAAAACGTGTCCTGGTTTTGGGACGCTCACTTGGGTCAACCAATAGCTACACTCCATTCGCTTGAGAATATCACCGGTCACTTCTCTTCGCATGTTTTGCTCCGACCATTTACTGGAGATAAGATCTGCTGCTACTATTATAAATCAGTTGGCGAGGACGTTTTCTAGCAAGCTATCAATGTGCATAACATCAAAGAAGCAGAGAGAGGGTAGGAAAAAACGGTGAAATGCCGATCTGCGTTTTGACTGAGTGACAGCAGATCATCTGCCCACTGCAACTTTTGAGACACACACAGACACACACAAGTCTGCTGCTCCTGATCTGCTGCCACTTGTTTAATAGAAACGTGCAGGGAGGTGATTCGCCTAGATATTTCCAACCCCTATTAAGCATTTTAAAACACATCGTTTTTTCCAATTATGAGTAAGCTATCATGCGATCCGATTATCAACTGTCAATTACGAATACCATTTCCAATTCAGTATAGGCTATGGCCAGATCCCGCCGAGGCTACTCCTACCCCTCGGTGTGCCAGCTATTCACTGGGATGTACTGTATGTATGGGGATATAACTCAAAGAAAGTGGCAAATAAGGGACCATTTGAAAGGGAACACAAGCATTGGAATTCTGTGTGAAATATATATCTCTCGCTCTCCCTCTCTCCCAGTTGGATCATTGATTGGGGCAGACAGTCTGTTTTGTGCTTCTGTGCTCTTCCATATTTCATTGGCAGGAAGCTGATTAAATAATGAGAAACGTACGGATGGAATCAGTCGTCCTTCTTCAATATGTAATAAGAGTCTGGTTCACCTCATTTTCTCATATTCTCTCTTTTTAGCCCTCTCTCCCTGGGGCATTGCTTGCATGCATCAGATGGTGCTCATTGAACAACAACATTTATTTTATTCGTAGGAAAACAGCATTAACTACACTGCTAAATCTTTTGGATATTTCTATGATGTTTTGATGTTTTTGTCCAAACTGAGAAGTTTCTGTTCAACTTGCTAGGTGTCTGTCCCTCTGTCCTCTGTGGAGGGACATTGCTATAATGTGTCTGTCTCTCGGGTGTTTGTCTCTCTGGTGAAAGCATTTGGCCCCTACACTCCCCTCTGTTTCACCACAACGCCCATAGTGTGACACAGCTCCGTTGTCATGCCATTCATAATTCATCTTTATCCATAAAATATACAGCCATCATTAACATTTAATGCAAAGATGGAGTGTTCAACATTATATTTTCAATGGCCTTCACATTAGGGGGATTTCAATATGTATCAGATTTTGGTGATGCACTTCCATTTTTAACCAAGATACAGATCGCATTGACATACAGTCACCTCGAAAATTATTGGCACCCTTGATAAAGATGAGCAAAAAATACTATAAAATAAATAATACAAATACAGAGCTATGTTGTATGCACAAAACATTTGGTGAAATGATATTATTTTATACTAATTCAATTGCTCAGAGAAAAATATTTTCTTCTTAAAAATATGTCAAAATTATTGGCACCCTAAAGATTCTTATAAATAAAATGAAACTGAATGTAATCTTCATTAACATTCTACTTGTTTTAAGTTCATCTAATTTGAAGGAACTGTATTGTGGCCTTTGATGGCTTCCCGTTTCACTGAGATAGAAAAATGAGGTAACACTCATGTAAAATCCCTTTGTCATCCATCACCATGGTAAAAGGTATTGAACTCACAAATGAAAATAGACAAATTGTTGTTGACGTTCATAAATCAAGCAATGATTTACTCTACTCCTCCTCTGTTCCTCTGGTGATGTAGAGGTTAACCCAGGACCTGCAGCTCCCAGCAACACTCGCATTCCGCAGGCACGCTCATTTGTTGCCTTCTGTAAACGTAAAAGCCTTGGTTTCATGCATGTTAACATTAGAAGCCTCCTCCCTAAGTTTGTTTTATTCACTGCTTTAGCACACTCTGCCAACTCGGATGTCCTAGCCGTGTCTGAATCCTGGCTTAGGAAGGCCACCAAAAATCCAGTAATTTCCACCCCTAACTATAACATTTTCCGACAAGATAGAATGGCCAAAGGGGGCGGAGTTGCACTCTAATGCAGAGATAGACCTGCAGAGTTCTGTCATACTATCCAGGTCTGTGCCCAAACAATTCGAGCTTCTACTTTTAAAAATCCACATTTCCAAAAACAAGTCTCTCACCGTTGCCGCTTGTTATAGACCCCCTTCAGCTCCCAGCTGTGCCCTGGACACCATATGTGAATTGATCGCTCCCCATCTATTTTCAGAGTTCATACTATTGGGGGACCTAAACTGGGACATTTAACACCCCGGCCGTTCTACAATCTAAGCTAGATGCCCTCAATCTCACACAAATTATCAAGGATCCTACCAGGTACAACCCAAAATCCGTAACCATGGGCACCCTCTTAGATATCATCCTGACCAACTTTCCCTCTAAATACACCTCTGCTGTCTTCAACCAGGATCTCAGTGATCACTGCCTCATTGCCTGTGTGCGTAATGGGTCTGCGGTCAAACGACCACCCCCCAAACACTTCAGTGAGCAGGCCTTTCTAATTGACCTGGCCCGGATATCCTGGAAGGATGAGCCCATCAGTATAATAAGCATGCCACATTCAAATAATGTAGAACTAAGAACAGATATAGCACTTGGTTCACCCCAGACTTGACTGCCCTTGACCAGCACAAAAACACCTTTTGGGGTTCTGCATTAGCAATGAATAGCTCCCGCAATATGCAACTTTTCAGGGAAGTCAGGAACCAATATACTCAGTCAGTTAGGAAAGCTAAGGCTAGCTTTTTCAAACAGAAATTTGCATCCTGTAGCACTAATTCCCCAAAAATTTGGGACACTGTGAAGTCCATGGAGAATAAGAGCACCTCTTCCCAGCTGCCCACTGCACAGGATAGGAAACACTGTCACCACGATAAATCTACGATAATCGATCATTTCAATAAGCATTTCTCTACGGCTGGCCATGCTTTCCACCTGGCTACCCCTACCCCGGCCAACATCTCAGCACCCCTGCAGCAACTTGCCCAAGCCCCCCCCCAGCTTCTCCTTCACCCAAATCCAGACAGCTGATGTTCTGAAAGAGCGGCAAAATCTGGATCCCTACAAATCAGCTGGGCTAGACAATCTGGACCCTCTCTTTCTAAAATGATCCACAGAAATTGTTGCAACCCCTATTACTAGCCTATTCAACCTCTCTTTCGTATCATCTGAGATCCCTAAAGATTATTAAGCTGCTGCGGTCATCCCCCTCTTCAACGGGGGAGACACTCTAGACCCAAACAGTTATAGACCTATATCCATCCTGCCCTGCCTTTCTAAAAATCTTCAAAAGCCAAGTTAACAAACAGATCACCGACCATTTTGAATCCCACCGTACCTTCTCCACTATGCAATCTGGTTTCCGCCACCCTCAAGGTCCTAAACTATATCATAACCACCATCGATAAAAGACAGTACTGTGCAGCCGTCTTCATCGACCTGGCCAAGGCTTTCGACTCTGTCAATCACCGCATTCTTATCGGCAGACTCAACAGCCTTGGCTTCTCAAATGACTGCCTCACCTGGTTCACCAACTGCTTCTCAGATAGAGTTCAGCGTGTCAAATCGGAGGGCCTGTTGTCCGGACCTCTGGCAGTCTCTATGGGGGTGGCACAGGGTTCAATTCTCAGGCCGACTCTTTTCTCTGTATATATCAATGATGTCGCTCTTGCTGCTGGTGATTATCTGATCCACCTCTACGCAGACGACACCATTCTGTATACATCTGGCCCTTCTTTGGACACTGTGCTAACAAATCTCCAAACGAGCTTCAATGCCATACAACACTCCTTCCGTGGCCTCCAACTGCTTTTAAATGGTAGTAAAACTAAGTGCATACTCTTCAACCAATTGCTGCCCGCACCCTCCCGTCCAACTAGCATCACTAGCCTCCTTCACTCATGCTGCCAAACATTCCCTTGTAAAACTGACTATCCTACCGATCCTTGACTTCGGCGATGTCATTTACAAAATAGCCTCCAACACTCTACTCAGCAAACTGGATGTAGTCTATCACAGTGCCATCCGTTTTGTCACTAAAGCCCCATATACTACCCACCACTGTGACCTGTATGCTCTCGTTGGCTGGCCCTCACTACATATTCGTCGCCAAACCCACTGGCTCCAGGTCATCTATAAGTCTTTGCTAGGTAACGCCCCGCCTTATCTAAGCTCACTGGTCACCATAGCAACACCACCCGTAGCACACGCTACAGCAGGTATATTTCACTGGTCATCCCCAAAGCCAACACTTCCTTTGGCCGCCTTTCCTTCCAGTTCTCTGCTGCCAATGACTGGAACGAATTGCAAAAATCACTGAAGCTGGAGTCTTATATCTCCTTCTCTAACTTTAAGCATCAGCTGTCAGAGGGGCTTACCAATCACTGTACCTGCACACAACCAATCTGTAAAAAGCACACCCAACTACCTCATCCCCATATTATTACTTACCCTCTTGCTCTTTTGCACCCCAGTATCTCTACTTGCACATCATCATCTGCACATCTATCACTCCAGTGTTAATGCTAAATTGTAATTATTTAGCCTCTATGGCCTATTTATTGCCTTACCTCCCTACTCTTCTACATTTGCACACACTGTACATATATTTTTCTATTGTGTAATTGACTGTACGTTTGTTTATGTGTAACTCTGTGTTGTTGTTTTTGTCGCACTGCTCTGCTTTATCTTGGCCAGGTCGCAGTTGTAAACTTGTTCTCAACTGGCCTACCTGGTTAAATAAAGGTGAAATTATACAAATTAAAAATGAATCAATAAAAATGGGTACTAAACAAATGCTCAAAAATAAATACCACTTATCACTATTAGGACAACAATTAAGAAGCTTAAAACTACTGGAACAGTGGTAAACATGCCTGGTAGATGACACATGTATCTTGTTCTGATGCACAGTGAGGAGGATATTTCGTGAGGAAAATAAAAATTCAAGGGACAGTTGGAGAATTACAGAACCTGGTCACATCTTGGGGTCACCAAGTCTCCAAATGTACAATTAGACGCCACCTCCATGCTAAAAGGCTATTTGGAAGGGTTACCAGAAAATAAGACTATTGAGAGCAACCAACAAATGTAAATGTCTGGAATTTGTTAAACGGCATTGGCACTTGCATTGTAACTAGATGCTATGGTCAGATGAGATGAAAATAGTGCTCTTAGGCCACGCCGACCAGTGGTTGGGTTGGCATCGAAAGAAGGATACAAATGCTGAAAGTACATCATACCTAATGTCAAATGTGGTGGTGGATCTTTGATGTTATGGGGCTATTTTGCTTCCACTGCATCTTCCAGCAAGACAATGATCCCAAGCACACATACAAATCCACAAGAAATGGTTAATTGACCACAAAATCAACATTTTGCAATGGCCATATCAGGTTTCAGGTAAGACCCAAGGGCAGACTGTGTTGAAGTAACAATGTTTATTGCAACAAGTGCAGGCAAACGACAGGTCAAGGCAGGCAGGGGTCGATAATCCAGAGTAGTGGGACCAAGGTACAGGACGGCAGGCAGGCCCAGGGTCGGGGTCAGGTCAGGCAGAGGTCGGTAATCCAGAGTAGTGGGACCAAGGTACAGGACGGCAGGCAGGCCCAGGGTCGGGGTCAGGTCAGGCAGAGGTCGGTAATCCAGAGTAGGGGCAAAGGTACAGGACGGCAGGCAGGCTCAGGGGGGAACAGGAGCTGAGAAACCACTGGTTGACTTGAACTAACAAGACGAACTGGCACAGACAGACAGAAAACACAGGTATAAATACCCAGGGGATAAGTGGGGAAGATAGGCAACACTTGGAGGGGGGTGAAGACAAGCACAAGGACAGGTGAAACAGATCAGGGCGTCACATGCCATCAGACTCCGGACTTGAACCCCATCAAACACCTGTGGTTTGAATTGAAGAGGGTCCATAAGCGCAGGCCAAGGGATATCAAAGAATTGGAAAGATTCTGTATGGACGAATGGTCTAAGATCCTTCCCAATGTGTTCTCCAATGTCATTAAACTTATTGAAAAAGGCTTAGTGCTGTTATCCTTGCAAGGGAAGGGTGCAAAAAGTATTGAAAACAGTTGTGCCAACAATTTTTCGACCTACCTTTTTAGATTTGTTTTATTAATTCTTAATTAATTTATAATTTTCCCAATAATGTGAGCATACAATATAGCTCAGTATTTGTATTATTTATTTCATAGAGTATTTTTTCCCCTCATCTTTATCAAGGGTGCCAATAATTTTGGATGATGGTTATCGATCGTCAATCAGACTTACAACAATGTGCTGTGTTCTCTCTCTCTCTCTCTCACTGTTATTGTTCAGTTTTTAATGAGGTCTGCTCAGATTAATATTTACTCATGTTGTGATTTGTGCCTCTGTCTAAATGGCAAATGTCTGCCTTGATTCTGACTCAAATGTTATTGGTCGCATACACATAGTTAGCAGATGTTTTCACAACTGTAGCGAAATGCTTGTAAAGATAATTGCCCCATGTGAGATTAGAACTCGCAACCGTTGAAATATGGCTAACTGTTTTAGCAGTCTGCGCCACCAATCAGTCATCAGCTGCATCAGCACTGTGGGCCTTTCGCTTAGTGTAAAATAACTGATCTGACAAACAGTTTACCTTCTATATTCTTCCTTCTTTATCAGCAAGGTATCAGCAACACTGGGTTCCAAAGAAATGATTAAGTAGGTATTATGAAAGACGTACCATTACTCAACTCAACGCATGGACACTCAAGGCCAGGTTTATATTCACACATACAGTAGAAAGCATACTGTTAGGCTGTTGTTTATTTAGTAGTTATTTCTGCCGGGATCTTTTGTTGTTGTTTCCAGAAGTATAGCAGTGCTTATTCTTTTGACTAATTTAACTTTATTTTATATTTTCATTTTTTTTTTCATCTAGGATATACACTGAATATGTGTTATGAAAGAGATAAAAGAGAGAGATAGATAGAATGTTTCCATGTAACTAGGGCTGCAGAATTCACTGTTTTTCACAAAATCCTGGTTGGAGGGCTCTGGATTTCCTACTTATTCCCTCCTAATTCCAGGAATCCACCAACCAGGATTTCGGGAAAAGCAGGGAATTTATTGAAAGTTCCCGGACCTTTGCAGCCCTACATGTAACTGATAAAAGGCAATAAATCCAGTCTGACTTCCTATCAGGGAAACACTGAGGTCTCAGGAGAATAATACTGGACAGTTTTCACTGCTCTGCCTCGTCAATACGATCACATACATATTATCTATTGATGTATCAAGGCAGTGTGTGAAATTGAGCTGTACATTTTCTCAACTGTGTGGATATACAGTATGCTTCCCTGACATGAGAACCCAGTGTTGTCTGGATCAGCGGGATCCGTACGGGAGTTGCAGCGATGAGACAAGACTGTAACTACTACCAATTGGATACCATGAAATTGGGGAGAAAAAAAGAGAAAGGGATAGATAAAGATACTTTATAGCCTACTAGGCAAGCAATGTTTTGTTTCTGGACTTTTGCAGCACAGCCTGAATTGTGTAGCAAAATGTGTGGCCAAAAAAGCACAATTGATTCCTTCAAAACCACGTGCCATTTACTCCTCAGACAGCAACAGATGCACAGTATTTACAGTGCATTCAAAAAGTATTCAGACCCTTAGACTTTTTCCACATTTGGTTAATGTTATTCAAAAATTGATTAAATAGTCCCCCCCCCCCCCCCCATCAATCTACACACGATACCCCATAGCGACAAAGCAAAAAACGTTTTTGGGGAAATTTGGCCCAAAAACTAAAAACATATTTACATAAGTATTCGGACCCTGTACTCCGTACTTTGTTGAAAAACCTTTGGCAACGATTACAGCTTCGACTCTTCTTGGGTATGACGCTACAAGCTTGGCACACCTGTATTTGGGGAGTTTCTCCCATTCTTCTCCACAGATTCTCTCAAGCTCTGTCAGGTTGGACGGGGAGGGTCGCTGCACAGCTATTTTCAGGTCTCTCCAGAGATGTTCGATCGGAATCAAGTACGGGCTCTGGCTGGGCTTCTCAAGGACATTCAGAGACTTGTCCCAAAGCCACTCCTGCGTTGTCTTGGCTGTGTGCTTAGGGTCGTTCTCCTGTTGGAAGGTGAACCTTCGCCCCCAGTCTGAGGTCCTGAGCGCTCTGGAGCAGGTTTTCATCAAGGATCTCTCTGTACTTTGCTCCATTCATTTTCCCCTCGATCCAGACTAGTCTCCCAGTCCCTGCTGCTGAAAAACTTCCCCACACCATGATGCTACCACCCCCATGCTTCACCGTAGGGATGGTGCAAGGTTTCCTCCAGACGTGTCGCTTGTCATTCAGGCCAAAGAGTTCAGTCTTGGTTTCATCAGACCAGAGAATCTTGTTACTCATGGTCTGAGAGTCCTTTAGGTGCCTTTTGGCAAACTCCAAGCGGGCTGTCATGTGCCTTTTACTGAGGAGTGGCTTCCGTCTGGCCTCTCTACCATAAAGGCCTGAATGGTGGAGTGCTGCAGAGATGGTTGTCCTTCTGGAAGGTTCTCCCATCTCCATAGAGGAACTCTGGAGCTCTGTCAGACTGACCATCGGGTTCTTGGTCACCTCCCTGACCAAGGCCCTTCTCCCCTGATTGCTCAGTTTGGCCATGCGGCCAGCTCTAGGAAGAGTCTTGGTGGTTCCAAACTTCTTCCATTTAAGAATGATGGAGGCCACTGTGTTCTTGGGGACCTTTAATGCCGCAGAAATGTTTTGGTATTTCACATCTGTGCCTCGACACAATCCTGTTTCAGAGCTCTACGGACAATTCCTTCGACCTCATGTCTTGGTTTTTGCTCTGACAACTGTGGGACCTTATATAGACAGTGTGTCCCTTTCCAAATCATTTCCAATCAATTGAATTTACCACAGGTGGACTCCAATCAAGTTGTAGAAACATCTCAAGGATGATCAATGGAAACAGGATGCACCTGAGCTCAATTTCGAGTCTCATACCAAAGGGTCTGAATACCTATGTAAATAAGCTATTTCTGTTTTTTAATTTTAATACATTTTAGCCTTGTCATTCTGGGGTATTGTGTGTAGATTGATGAGGGAATAAAGTTATTTCATCAATTTTAGAACAAGGCTGTAACGTAACAAATGTGTAAAAACTCAACGGGTCTGAATACTTTCCGAATGCACTGTATACTTTATGTCATACAGCACTAACACTCACAGTGGAGAGGAGCGGGAACCATCCATTCCTTTATTTATTGTCAAAGTCATTGCAGCAGTGTCGGTGAGGCATTTCTGGTGTTTGGCGACAGAGCTGTTTAATTAAGTGGCTTTTCACCAATGTTTTTGTATAGCGTTCCTTGTTGTTGTTTTGGTTTTCATCCCATGCCAGCGATGGGAGGATAAGGGAGGGATGGAGAGGGGACAGGAGGGGCAGAGGAGTTGGGAGAATATAAAACAGCAGAGCCTACCTGGTCAGAACCTCATCCATTCCCCAGACAGGCAACAATGCCCTGAGAGACAGAGACAGAGAGGTGCTGGAATAAAAGCAGAGAAAAGGCAGATGTGTGTGCGCGCGTGCGCGTGTGTGCGCATGTGTTCGCGTTGTGTGCATTTGCGTATGTATGCATGATGTGTCTGGGTCCATACTCGCATGCAAGAGGGTGGGGTGGATGCACATAATATATGTGTGTATGTGTGTGTGTGTGTGTGTGTGTGTGTGTGTGTGTGTGTGTGTGTGTGTGTGTGTGTGTGTGTGTGTGTGTGTGTGTGTGTGTGTGTGTGTGTGTGTGTGTGTGTGTGTGTGTGTGTGTGTGTGTGTGTGTGTGTGAGTTTGTGCTTCCGAGGGATGGGGAGGTGGATGCATGTGTGTGTGATAGAGGAGCTTGAGTGTGAGTATAGAGAGGGTATGAGTGTGTTATAGAATCAGGACGTTCACAGACAGAAGGGCCTGCTTGGATACGGGTACTGTTTGGGACCGAGAGGTCTGTTTTCCATGAGGATATCCCTGGGCATCAACACTGTGATGAGGTAGGGGGGAGGAGGGTGACAGAAACAAGGTGGCACCATTCTTCTGGAATAGTAACATACCCAACTGACTTATCTACTTTGTGTTTGCTTGAGGATGATGGATATGGCGATGTTGTTTTATTAAACGCCTTCGATTGATTTGGCTCTGTAGGCTATTTAGTTTGCATGTGAAGTGTGTGTCCTTGTGTGCATGCATGTGCGTGTGTGTCTGTGTATGTGTGTGTGTCTGTGTATGTGTATGCGTGTGTGCTCTATTGTCCCCCTAAACAATAGCATCCCAGTGAGGTTGTTGTTGAGTGAGTTACCTCCCAGGAGGGAGAGGCTGGGTTTGGGCTGATGTTGTGGGCTGTTTTGTGTTCATACAGTTTCTATGCTGGGAGGAATACGCTCCCTGTAGACCCACAGAACACTGAGCAAACACAGGCCATTCAAACCTGTCAATGCTCTCAGTCAGTGGTGCTGTTGGTTAATTTTGTGAGGAGGCCTTGTGACGCTCTTTTATACAGTGGTGTAAAGTAACTATATTAAAATACTTTAAAGTACTACTTAAGCAGGTATCTGTACTTTACTTTACTATTTACATGTTTGACAACTTTTACTTTTACTCCACCACGTTCCTAAAGAAAATATGTACTTTTTACTCCCCCATACATTTTCCCTGACGCCCAGGGCAGCAAAATCATCCAATTCATGCACTTACCAAAAGAATGTGCATCATCCCTACTGCTTCTGACCTGGTGGACTCACTAAACACAAATACTGGGTTTACATGATGTTGGAGTGTGCCCCTGGATATCTGTGAATAAAGAATTTTATGTATTTCATTTACTTTTACTTTGGATACTTAAGTACATTTAAAACCAGATACTATTTTACTCAAGTTGTAATGCTCGTCGGAAGAAGTGGACCAAGGTGCAGCGTGGTACGTGTTCATGATTCTTTATTTAATCAGAACACCGAACACCGAACAAAACAACAAAAGAATAACGAACGTCACGTTCTGTAGGCTTCACAGAACTAACAAAAAACAACATCCCACAAAACTAAGGTGTCAAAACATGCTGCCTAAGTATGAGTCCCAATCAGAGACAACAATAGACAGCTGTCCCTGATTGAGAACCATACCCGGCCAAAACATAGAAATAAAGAACTTAGAGTTTCCCACCCGAGTCACACCCTGACCAACCAAACATAGAGTATAAAAAGATTTCTACGGTCAGGGCGTGACAGTACACCCCTCAAAGGTGCGGACTCCGGCCGCAAACCTGACACAATAGGGGAGGGTCCGGGTGGGCATCTATCCTGGTGGCGGCCCCGGTGCGGGACGCAGACCCCGCTCCACCTCTGTCTCCCCCCACTTTGGTGGCGCCTCTGGTGCGGCGACCCTTGTCGCCGACCCCGGACTGGGGACCCTCTCCGCAGGGCCCAGACTGGGGACCCTCGCCGCAGGCCCCGGACTGGGGACCCTCGCCGCAGGCCCCGGACTGGGGACCCTCGCCGCAAGCCCCGGACTGGGGACCCTCGCCGCAGGCCCCGGACTGGGGACCCTCGTTGCAGGCCCCGGACTGGGGACCGTCGCTGGAGGCCCCGGACTGGGGACCGTCGCTGGAGGCTCCGGACTGGGGACCGTCGCTGGAGGCTCCGGACTGGGGACCGTCGGTGGAGGCTCCGGACTGGGGACCGTCGCTGTAGGCTCCGGACTGGGGACCGCTGCTGGAGGCTCCGGACTGAGCCGTGAAGCAGGCACAGGATGAACCGGGCTGTGGGGGAGCACTGGAGATCTGGTGCTTCTCCTTGGCACCACTCTTCTTAGCTGAATGCCCACTTTAGCCCGGCACGTGCGGAGCGCAGGCACAGGATGCACTGAACTGACACAGCGCACCGGAGACACAGTGCGCAGGACCGGCGCAGGATACCCTGGGCCGAAACGGCGCACCGGAGACCAAGAGCGCTGAGCTGGCACAATCTGCCCTGGCTGGATGCCCACTCTAGCGTGGCACTTGCGGAGAGCTGGCTCCGAGCGCACCGGGCTGTGCACGCGCACTGGAGACACCGTGCGCTTTACCGCATAACACAGTGCCTGACCAGTACCACGCTCCACCAACCTCCCCGTGTGCCCCCCCTCCAAAAAATTATTTTGGAGTGGCTTCTCGGGCTTCCGTCTTCCTCCTCATATCGTCGCCGCTCCTCCTTCGCTGCCTTTATCTCCTCCTTTGGACGGCGATATTCCCCAGCCGGCCTCCAGGGTCCTTTACCATCCAGGATCTCCTCCCATGTCCATGAGTCCCTTTCTCCACGCTGCTTGGTCCTTTGGTGGTGGGATGTTCTGTAACGCTCGTCGGAAGAAGTGGACCAAGGTGCAGCGTGGTACGTGTTCATGATTCTTTATTTAATCAGAACACCAAACAAAACAACAAAAGAATAACGAACGTCACGTTCTGTAGGCTTCACAGAACTAACAAAAAACAACATCCCACAAAACTAAGGTGTCAAAACATGCTGCCTAAGTATGATTCCCAATCAGAGACAACGATAGACAGCTGTCCCTGATTGAGAACCATACCCGGCCAAAACATAGAAATAAAGAACTTAGAGTCACACCCTGACCAACCAAACATAGAGAATAAAAAGATCTCTACGGTCAGGGCGTGACACAAGTAGTATTTTACTGGGTGACTTTAACTTATTCTAATACTAATCTTTCTCAATCTCAAAGCTGTGAGAAGAAACACCACATCATATTTGTATTCAAGGCAGTCTTTTCGAAACATTTACAGCAAGTACAATCAATTGCCATTCCTGTACTGTGAACATATTGTCACGTTCCTGACCTGTTTTCTGTTAGTTTGTGTATGTGTTAGCTGGTCAGGACGTGAGTTTGGGTGGGCAGTCTATGTTTTCTGTTTCTATGTTGGTTTAAGGGTGACCTGATATGGCTCTCAATTAGAGGCAGGTGGTTTTCATTTCCTCTGATTGAGAGCCATATTAAGGTAGGTGTTTTCACACTGTTTGTTTGTGGGTGGTTGTCGCTGTGTCTGTGTTTATTGCACCACACGGTACTGTCTCGTCTCTCGTTCGTTCTTTCCTGTTCATGAGTGCATTGTTTTTTATGTTCACCAGTTCAGGTCTGTTTAACGTCGTTTGTTGTTTTGTAGTTTATGCAAGTATAAGTTTTTGTGTTCGTCTTCGTCAGCAAATAAATCTATATGTATTCACAACCCGCTGCACCTTGGTTTAATCCCTGCTCCTCCTCTTCGGATGAAGAGGAGGAGGAGAGTCGTTACACATATGTAATCAACAGTTTCCATGACAAACTCTGTTGGGGTTCGTTTGTAAGAAATCAGAGGTGTACTTGCATTATCAAATCAATATAAAACAAGTAAACATTTAGCAAATGATGCATGAAGCTATAATTTAGAGAAAATATTACTAACAGAGCACTGTCACAACGTCATGTCTATTGTTTTATGAGGAAACGCAGTGTGTAGAGCATCAGTGAAGTATACTGCGTCTACATAATTTTCTCTTACTGAGCACACAGATAATGCACCACCACATCACCACGTCTACGTTGTCTGAAATCAGTCTGATGAGCACTTTGTTATCCTGCCCTGAAACACTTTCTCAATGCACACTCTGTAACTATTTGAGAGCAACAATATTCTGTATTTCTTTCCTCAAACATTCACCAAAGCAACCCACAATGCCCACCTGTTCAATAACCTCTGTCTCCTCTGGTAAATCTCATACCGTCTTTAAACTCTTTCTCCTCTCCTTCACCTCCGCCCCACTCCACCCCCCTATTATTTTCGGGTAGACGAGGGAGCGTTGGCCCCTGGCCCAGGCCCATTAGCCCCAGACTGGCAGCCATGTGTTCACCAGCAGAGATCATTACACTGAGGCAATGACACCGCTCTAATGCGTCATTAATGATTGATTAACGAGGGTAGCCTAAACAGGTGCATTTATATGGAAGAGCGCCGTGAAATGGCTCTACTCACATCTGCCTGTTCTTTACTTGAGTGTGTCTATGTGAGAGAGAAATAGTTGAAAGAGTGAGAGAACGAGAGAGACACTTACAGTATTTCTCACAGACAACTACTCCTGATGACCATAGACCAGACTTTCTGACTCGTTAATATTACATGTTTTATAATTGTCACAGCATAGCTACCAGATTGTAGTAATTTGTATGGTATGGATTGTTTTCGGTCTGGTCTCATCCTTGTCTCTGTGTCTGTCAGGGTGAGTGAGGGAGTACGGCAGCAGAGTGGCCCCTGCTTCAGTGAGAAGGAGGTGAAGACAAGGTAGATCCATGGGAGGACGGGGCCTCCTTCTCCTCCTCCTCCTGGGGGTGGTCTCCCCGGCCCAGGGCTCGTCCTTCCTCTCCAGCCAGCGACACCGGACACGTCTGCAGAGGGATCGCCAAGCCCGCAACAATGTCCGACCCAACATCATCCTTATCCTCACTGACGACCAGGACATCGAACTGGGTAAAACACAGTGTGTGTGTGTTTGTGTCTGTGTGTGTGTCTGTGTGGTGCTTGTTCAGTGTCTGTCAGCATGTTAGTGAGAGAGGTCAGGGTAATGCTTCCTCTTGGCACCATTCTCCATTTGCCCACTCGAAGTCAAGTACCCCATGGCCAACTTCAGTATTGGCATGGAGCGAGTGGCCTATGGCATCCATTGTCTGAGTGCCAAACCCTGGCCATCTCCCTACCCGTTTAAGCCCTTAAACTGCATATTGGACTGGAGTGCCAGTATAACAGCCTCACTGACACCCTTTGTTCCGCTCTGATTGCTCGTGAGAATACCATTGAAAACCAGGAATTTATGGTCGAGCATCTGTTTCACTAAACAATCGGCATCAGCCTGAAAAGCCTTTAGTACACATGAATTGAAATGGGCGACACTTCACAGAAAATATTTATTCTCTCTCTCCCCCTCTCTCTCACATTCCTCACCCCCTTCCATCTTTATGCCTCTCTTCCCCTCACCCTTTCCCTCTCTCCCTCCTTCCCCTCTCTTTTCCCTGTCTCTCTCTCCTCCAGGCTCAATGCAAGCCATGAATAAGACACGGCGTATCATGGAGCAGGGAGGCACCCATTTCTCTAACGCCTTCTCCACCACTCCCATGTGCTGCCCATCGCGCTCCTCTATTCTGACAGGGAAGTACGTTCACAACCACCACACCTTCACCAACAACGAGAACTGTTCCTCACCGTCCTGGCAGGCCCACCATGAGCCTCACACCTTCGCTGTGTACCTTAACAACTCAGGCTACAGGACGGGTGAGTGTGAGCTGTGCAGCATATATATATACACACACACACACACACACACACACACACACACACACACACACACACACACACACACACACACACACACACACACACACACACACACACACACACACACATTATTGCATAGTGAATCACTTTGTACTCATGCCCACCTCTTGTCCCAGCCTTCTTTGGGAAGTACCTGAATGAGTACAACGGCTCGTATGTGCCCCCTGGCTGGAAGGAGTGGGTAGCGCTGGTGAAGAACTCTCGCTTCTACAACTACACTCTGTGCAGGAACGGCGTGCGGGAGAAGCATGGCGGCAACTATCCAAAGGTTCCATCCTGTTTCAGTTTTCACTCAAATATTGGATTTGTAACCTATGATGATGAATAACCCTGATTTAATCATCAAATTCTTAAAAATTATGATAATATTGTTATACAGTAGTATACAATAGTAAACAGTAGTAAACAGTAGTATACAGTAGAAAACAGTAGTATACAATAGTGTACAGTAGTAAACATTAGTATACAATAGTAAACAGTAGTAAACAGTAGTATACAGTAGTAAACAGTAGTATACAATAGTGTACAGTAGTAAACATTAGTATACAATAGTAAACAGTAGTATACAATAGGGTACAGTAGTAAACATTAATATACAATAGTAAACAGTAGTATACAATAGTGTACAGTAGTAAACATTAGTATACAATAGTAAACAGTAGTATACAATAGTATACAGTAGTAAACAGTTTATCTCAATCTAAATACTGTTATAAGGCAGCCATTATGACACGCTTTATTGCTCTATACACATTTTTATTTCCCTTTCTGGGAGGAAGTAGCCTAATATTAGAGTTCAGAACCTCATGTACAGGCGATTCTTGCTTCCACAGGACTATCTCACAGACATCATCACCAATGACAGCATCAACTACTTCCGCTCCTCTAAGAGGATGTACCCCCACCGACCAGTGATGATGGTCCTGAGCCACGCTGCCCCACATGGGCCAGAGGACTCAGCACCACAGTACAGCACTGCCTTCCCCAACGCCTCACAGCACATGTAAGGATATAGTGTAACAGACACACTAATTGGACAGAAGATGCAGTGTGCTAGTGTACGCTGAATGTAGGATCAGCGATGATCCTTGTTCATTGCAGACTTTACAGTAGATTGGCATTGTTAAAGAGGTTCATGATAAATAGGCATCCATAGATTATGATAACACACTATGGGTCCCAGCCTTTGTCTGCTTGGCACAGTACCCCGAAGATAAGCACTTGGTCCTGGGCTAATACAACCTCTCCCATTGGTCATGTGAGAGACAAACAGGGAGCCAGTAATGAGCCTGTGTCTTTGGTCGATCATTCTCTCCTGTAAGAGTGAATCCCATAAGCATCGTTAAAGTACTGAATAAAAGTGTAACACAGTGATTATGTTCAGCCCAATCTGTTTTAATGTCAACTTTTAATTGCTTTTTCTCAGAAATCTACACCCCTCCCGTTGTGAGCTTATAAATTATCTCGCTTTCCCTTTATGGAGGGAAAGAAAATGGCTCCCCTCTTACTCCATCCCTCCAGAAAACCCTTTTCACGTCCACATTGCAGTGACTCATCTTCATCCTCTGTTAAAATCTGTTGTCAGGGCCTTGTGCTCCAAGGCCATTGACGATTAGCTTTTTGCCAAGTCAAATCGATATGCTGTAATGTTAAATATGCCTTGCCTCCAAGACCTTATTAGATATTTAGCAGTATGTTAACTTTGAAATCATTAAGGTTCCATCTACCCCTGAGTTAATATTAATAAAATGGTCCTCTCTATGTTAGCTGATATTGATCAGAATGTCAGCAGGTTACCTTTTCTTTGGTTCATATGCCTCCAATTCAGCATACACAATAAGTTATGAGATCAGTTTCAAAGGTGTAGTTGGAGCCATTTGCAAGCACTGGGAGAGCCTATTGTTGTATATGCCAATCGTAAAACAACACAGGGGTTGGAACCGGTTCAGGGAAAATAACAACTTTTTTGAGGAACGGAAACAGCACCCGGAACACACAAGTCCCCGCTTCATGCCAAGCCCCCTCCATGTTCATTCCTCTCTATAGCTCTCTCTCTACCGTGAAATTTCAGTTGCATCTCACGCCTGCACTTATCTGTCCATCAAACATGTAAACAACTAGCTTACCCTTTCACTAGCAAGCTGCTCTATCCGTGCTAATTGTGGAGTAAATAAATTAGCTTAATGTGAAAACGATGTTGATTTGACGTGTTCAAAAATTCACGAAATGAACTATATGAACCGTTATTATTTGGGGTTCGAACCGGTTCAAAACTTTATTATGGTGGTCGGAAAACTGGAACTGAACGAGATTTTATTTTATTTTGTTTGGAACAGAACGATTGGAAAATGATTTTGGTTCCAACCCCTACATCATGAAACCAACCACAGCTTTGTATAATCCGATTTCTATTGGAATTCACATGACAATTCAATTCAATACAATACAATATGCAATACAACACAATGCAATGCAATGCAATATAACAATGCTTCCTTCACACCAGAATTTCAAATTTAGACTATACAGCTATGCATATTAAACACTCTTCTATGAATACTGTGAGAACTATCACAATGTTCCCTACCATAATACTATTCAGTGTTAATTCAAAAGATATGTCACCTCTATAGAATGTGATCTCTAAAATGCTTTCCGTAAAGGGGGAAACAGAACCACTCTTCACCCCACCGCCTTTAAAATAACGTTTTTGTTTTGTTGATGAAACGGAGGAGAGGAGCATACAGCATCGTGGTAAAGAAAAAGTTGCAGTACATATTCTACTGTTCTATTGCGCGTGCAGTGAAACTGTGTTCGTTGGTTGAAGTAACTTCTCTGTTGTTGTAATATTGTAAACAAACATGGCAGTTTCAACAATTACAGATTTCAGCTTAAAGCTCCTCTGGGATTTCTGGAGGCATAATGGTGAAAATATCAGAGCAGTAAGCACTCCTCTGTCTCATGTGCTTGGTAAAAAAAACAAAGACACGTCAATGAAGATAAATTGTGTCGAGAACTAAGTATGTGTGCAGGTGCTTTCTCCTTCTGAGATGATTTGCCCTCTTTACTGGCTTTATCTTCACACTCGTTTCCCTCCATCCCTTTCTCAGAACCCCGAGCTATAACTATGCTCCTAACCCAGACAAGCACTGGATCCTGCGCTACACAGGCCCCATGAAACCTGTCCACATGCAGTTCACCAACATGCTGCAGCGCCGGAGGATGCAGACCTTGCTGTCTGTGGACGACTGTGTGGACAAGGTGGGTCAGACAGGTAGACAGGCAGACTGACAGACAGATAGCTAGGCAGACAGACAGATAGCTAGGCAGACAGACAGACAGACAAACAGACAGACAGACAGAGAGGAAGAAAGACAGACAGACAGACAGACAGACAGACAGACAGACAGACAGACAGACAGACAGACAGACAGACAGACAGACAGACAGACAGACAGACAGACAGACAGACAGACAGACAGATAGACAAACAGAAAATAGTCTCTCATGCTCAACTAAATCTACCTGACAACCTGTCTCACTGTGTCCTCCTCCTCAGGTGTACAACATGCTGGTGGAGACAGGTGAGTTGGACAACACCTACATTGTTTACACATCAGACCACGGCTACCACATTGGTCAGTACGGCCTGGTCAAGGGCAAGTCCATGCCCTACGAGTTTGACATCCGGGTGCCCTTCTACATTCGAGGACCCAACGTGGAGGCAGGAGCCATGTGAGTGCAACTTTGAAGCTTTGTATAGTACCTTTTTCAGGATATGTTTCAATGGAAATGGTTATCTTTTGGCGCTTATCTCACTGTTACTACTACTCTCTTGGTAATATCTCTTACGCAGCACTCATCTCTCTCCCCCATCTGCTCTTGTGCCCTCCTGCAGTAACCCTCATGTGGTGCTGAACATTGACCTGGCTCCCACACTGTTGGACATGGCCGGAGCCGATGTTCCCTCTGATATGGACGGCAAGTCCATCCTCAAACTCCTGGACACAGACAAACCTGTCAACAGGTACAGAGGGTCGCAACTTAATTTGCATGGTTTGAACTTAACACAATGGACAATCCATGTCGCTTCAGGATGACCTGAAATATCTTGCTTTTGTTGCAGGTTCCAGGTGAACAAGAAGGGGAAGATGTGGAGGGACTCCTTCTTGGTAGAGCGAGGGTCAGTACGTTACATTCATAATTGAGTCATTAACCCTCCTGCTGTGTTCCGGCAAAATTGGACCGATTTCATAGTTTTCTTTCTGAAAAATGTAGTTAATTTAATCTGATTAAACACACACACACACACACACACACACACACACACACACACCACACCACACCACACCACACCACACCACACCACACCACACCACACCACACCACACCACACCACACCACACACACACACACACACACACACACACACACACACCTACCTCACTCCCCTTCTTGGCTTCCATGGCAACCCCCACGGGAACCATTCCCCAATGGAATCTTTTGCCCACAGGAACCACACCTGTTGGCATTCTCACAAACAATCGCAACATTGTTTCAATAATATATAGAACTTTTTTTGCAGCTCTGGTGTATAAAGCTTTTTTGAGGCCTTGCTCACAATTAATTATGTGGCAACACAATGACCCAACGATATAATGCACGTGAGGCTCTTGATCATCTCTTTGATCACACTGGTGAGGAGGAGAGAGTCTTTGTTAAACGTAGTATTTCTTATAGTCAAAATTATCCGTACATTATGTTCTTTTTACTCAAAAATGAGTTGTATGAGCTCAGGTCAATGAGGCCTACAGGCCATAAATAGCAAATAGAAGTTCAAAACGTGTAATGTTCACAAGAACTTAAGTTGATAAAAATATCTAACACAACATTAGGGGATAATATATATATTATTATGGATTTATAATCAGCTATAATAGGGCTGTCATTTTGGACTGGGAACACAGAATGAATTAACATGAAACAAACACAACAGGAGGGTTAATCAAGTGCAATTGAAGGGATAATCCCCCACAGCCATGTGATCAAAGTTTTATGTATGTTTAGTCTATGTTCTATTACTCTCATCTGAGTCCACCCTGTTCACACAGGAAGCTGCTCCACAAGAAGGCTGATGGGAAGGAGGTGGCCCAGGAGGAGAATTTCCTCCCCAAGTACCAGCGGGTCAAAGACCTGTGTAAGAGGGCAGAGTACCAGAGCTCCTGTGAACAGTCAGGACAGGTAAGAGTTCCGTACAATACCCACAGGCACAAACACTTATACATTAGCAGAAATATAGCTAAATCTCTCCCCCCATTTTCCCCTCTCTGAAAAAGGAGGGAGAAATGTAGCTAAATCTCTCACCCCCCCCCCCCTTTCCCTTCTCTATGTGTGTAGAAGTGGCAGTGTCTGGAGGACCCGTCTGGTAAGTTGAGGCTGTATAAGTGTAAGGGCATGGCCAGTCTCTATGCCCCACGTATGCAGGCTCTGATGGCCAGCAGCGGGTCCCAGCAGTGGGTTGGACACGTCTCCAATGCTGGAGACAGCTGTGACTGTGGCCCCCTAGGCCTCAAAATTACACCCCTGAAGAGGAAGAGACTGCCTACCAAGAAAAGTGAGTAGTCCTTTCAGTGGCTTATAGATTTACCATTTATCAAAGGCTTATAAATTTTGCTTGCAAATTATAGTTTGTTGTCCCGCAGTGGCAGATTAGAAAACTTTACGAAAATATATTTTTTTTATTGAAATGAGACATAATACAATTTAAGTTTTAAGTGACTTCCTGTGCGTCATTTAAAAACAGTGACAAATGCGATATACTTTAACACCCTCTCTCTCTTGGGTCATTGGCGTTGCAATACCTTTGTAATAATAACATTGAAACGAATAACTCTTGTAAACCCATCAGAGGTAAAGTCCACTAAGAGTCTGACTAGGAACCGTTGGGCCCGGTCCATTCCCTTTGAGCTGGATGGAGACCTTTATGCTGTGGACCTGGAAGAAGGCTACAGGCCCGTGGGCCTCCGGAATACCAGCAGGCCTGGGGAGAGGAGGAGAGGAGCGGTCCTGCAGGAGGACGACGATGAGGAGTTCAGTGGAATGGGAGTTACAGCCAGACCTACAACCAGCAACAGCCTTACACCACCTGCCGCTCTTAAAGTCACCTACAGGTGTGTGGTGTGTGTGTGAATATCTGTGAATATGTGTGTTGAGTTTCCATGTTAGTGGGTCTTTGAATATTAGTATGATTAATCTTTATGTTCTTGTGAAGCACACTAGCTTTACAGTAATTCATTCTCAGGTGTTGAGAGGGTGCTGTAAGAAACTGCTAACTGCTGTAAACTGTGGTAAATGCAGTTGTCAGGTAAAGGTGCTGATACAGTAGCTGGTGTGTGTTTTCCCCACAGGTGCTCCATCCTGATGAATGACACAGTCAGGTGTGATGGAGGACTCTACAAATCCCTCCAGGCCTGGAAAGACCATAAGCTCCACATCGAGCACGAGGTACTGCTCTAGTTGATCCCCAATCTGACCTGGCTGATCTGTAGCCTTTCTTGTCATTGCAGGGGTTAACTATTTTGTATGTGTTTTGTGCAGATTGAAACCCTGCAGACGAAAATAAAGAACTTGCGTGAGGTCAAAGGTCACCTGAAGAAGGTTCGGCCTGAAGAGTGCCAGTGTAACACCCCCAGTTACCTGTCCAAGAACAAAGGGATGTTCAGACTCGATGCAGGCCGCATTCACTCACTCAAGTAATGATTGTGAGATGGTGGTGTGTGAGGGAGGGAGGGTGATAGAGAGATCCTCACAAATCAGTGTATCTCTCTTTATATGTCCTCTTGTGGTGTGTCCTCAGCAAAATGCCCTCTAAGCAGAAGAAGCAGTGGCTGATGAAGGAGCAGAAACGTAGGAAGAAACTCCGTAAACTGCTCAAGAGGCTCCGCAACAATGACACCTGCAGCATGCCTGGTCTCACCTGCTTCACCCACGACAACCAGCACTGGCAGACTGCCCCCTTCTGGACAAGTATGGAATGACAGAATGCAGACTAAAACAAATGCAGAACAGTAGTAACAGTTAGAGTAAAATTAAAGAGACATAGGATTCCTGAATTTTTACTACTCTGCTTCATCACTGCCACAAAATGATATATTGAATGATTACTAGTAAGTAGGCGCGTTAAAACTGGCCATGTATCTTGTTTGAATAACTACCTCTGTCTCTTTCCATCCCCTGCCAGTGGGTCCATTCTGTGCTTGTACCAGCGCCAACAACAACACTTACTGGTGCCTCAGGACCATCAACGACACACACAACTTCATATTCTGCGAGTTCGCCACAGGTTTCATAGAGTACTTCGATCTGAACACTGACCCATACCAGGTATCGCTCTCTCTCGCTCTCTCTCTCTCGCTCTCTCTCGCTCTCTTGCTCTCTCGCTCTCTCGCTCTCTTTTAAATCTCACAAATGAGCTGTAGCCTCCTATTGTGATTTTTTACAGTGTTTGGTAACATATCCTGTCCTCTGTTTGTCTGTAGTTGATAAATGGGGTTAGCACCCTGGACCGCACTGCCCTCAACCAGATGCACCAGCAACTTATGGAACTGCGGAGCTGCAAAGGCCACAAGCAATGCAATCCAGAGACAGGTGAGTCAGAAAGACACACACACACATGCAGTACCAGTTAAAAGTTTGGACACACCTACTCATTCAAGGGTTTTTCTTTATTTTTAATATTTTCTACATTGTATAATTATAGTGAAGACATCAAAACTATGAAATAACACATATGGAATCATGTAGTAACCAAAAAAGTGTTTAAAAAATCTAAATATATTTTAGATTCTTCAAAGTAGCCACCCTTTGCCTTGATGACAGTGTTGTACACTCTTGGCGTTCTCGCTTCGCCTGGAATGCTTTTACAACAGTCTTGAAGGAGTTCCCACATATTGTGGAGGCCAGGTCATCTGATGCAGCACTCCATCACTCTCCTTCTTGGTCAAAAAGCCCTTACACAGCCTGAAGGTGTTTGGTCATTGTCCTGTTGAAAAACAAATCACTGACAGTGTCACCAGCAAAGCACCCCCACACCATCACACCTCCCCCTCCATGCTTCACGGTGGGAACCACACATGCAGAGATCATCCGTTCCCCTACTCTGCATCTCACAAAGACACACCGGTGTCAGCGTATGCGCTACTGGTGTTGAAGTCAGGTGCAGGAGAGCAGAGAGTTGTGATCAGGCGCACACTTTATTTGGCAGAAGCAAACTACAGATGGATGCAACAGTGTCCTACAAACCTCCAGCCAAAGGCAAAGGTGCAAAGCGCAACAAAGTCACAAATAAGCAAAAATGTTTAACAATTAAACATACTCCAGGTTGAAACATAGTACCCGGGGAAAAACCAGCTAGGCGCGTCAATACAAAACACGTAACAAAACAATCCCACACAAAGACATGGGGGGGAACAGAGGAATATATATATGCAGTTGATTAAGGAATGTAAACCAGGTGTGCGGGGAACAAGACAAAACAACTGGAACAATGAAAAATGGAGCGGCGATGGCTAGAAGGCCGGTGACGTCGACCGCCGCCCGAACAAGGAGGGGAGCCGACTTCGGCGGAAGTCGTGACAGCCGGTTGGAACCAAAAATCTCAAACCATCAGACCAAAGGACAGATTTCCACCGGTCTAATGTCCAGTGCTCGTGTTTCTTGGCCCAAGCAAATCTTCTTATTGATGTCCTTTAGTAGTGATTTCTTTGCAGCAATTCAACCTTGAAGTCCTGGTTCACGCAGTCTGCTCTGAACAGTTGATGTTGAGATGTGTCTGTTACTTGAACTCTGTGAAGCATTTATATGGACTGCAATTTCTGAAGCTGTTAAGTCTAATGAACTTATCCTCTGCAGCAGAAGTAACTCTGGGTCTTCTGTGCCTTTCCTGTGGTGGTCCTCATGAGAGCCAGTTTCATCATAGCGCTTGATGGTTTTTGTGACTGCACCAACTGACCTTCATGTCTTAAAGTAATGATGGACTGTGGTTTCTCTTTACTTATTTGAGCTGTTCTTGCCATAATATGGACTTGGTCTTTTACCAAATAGGACTATCTTCTGTATACCACCCCTACCTTGTCACAACACAACTGACTGGCTCAAATGCATTAAGAAGGAAAGAAATTCCACAAATTAACTTTTAACAAGGCACACCTGTTAATTGAAATGCATTCCAGGTGAATATCTCATGACGCTTGTTGAGAGAATGCCAAGAGTGTGCAAAGCTGTCATCAAGGCAAAGCTACTTAGAGGAATCTAAAATCTAACATTTATTTAGATTTGTTTAACACTTTTTTGGTTACTACATGATTCCATATGTGTTATTTCATAGTTTTGATGTCGTTACTATTATTCTGCAATGTAGAAAAAAGTAAAAATAAGGAAAAACCCTGAATGAGTAGGTGTGTCCAAACTTTTGACTGGTACAGTACATACATACATACATACACACAAACCACTGCTACTTCAGTTCTTTAATAACATGATCTCTATTTCAGGTGGTAATGACAGAAACTCTTTAAGTGAATACAGGTACTCAAATTTTTCTTATTGTACATTTTCCTGCATTTCCTGCATTGGGTAAATAATATAATGGAACACTTCTTTTAAGCAGATTATAAAGTCTCTGAGGTACTTCATAGGGATTGCACAAATTGTCACATTGTTGATTCTATTAATGAACAACTATTTAGCACAAGGTGAATTCTAAAACGCAAGCATGATACTGTAGCAGCTTCTGTTCCTCATGTTGCAATGAATCCTAATGGCTTGTTTCCGCTGTTTGTGTGTGTGTTTCCCCCGCACGTGCGTGTGTGTCCGCGCTGTACATTCTTCAGGCCAGTTCATCGTCGAAAGAGGCCAAAAGTGAAGAAGCCCTCTTCCAAATCCCTGTGAGTTTGTCATAACCCATCTGTTCCTCTCAGTTCAGCCAACCTCCCCCTCTTCATCCAGATTATCTTGCTTTGTCAGATGGCCCAGCAGCATGCTTCTCAACCTTCTCGTTTGAAGCCTTTCATGTAACTAATACTTACCTGCATTTCAATGTCATGCCCTTAAGGCTTAGATAGACCCACTTTTCAAAGTCAGTGGTGTTGTACTGATGAAGTGTCCTTTGTCTTTGGTATTTTCTGGTCATTTGTCAGAGTTGTCTTCTAGTTTTTTCTTTTTAGAGTTGCTGGAACTACGATTATCAGCAATTTATACTATTGAAACACTAATATATCTCTAACTGTGTGTTGTTTATACAGAGGGCAGATATGGGAAGGATGGGTTGGTTAACAACCTGTGTCCCACAACCCACCACATTGCAGTCTGCCAATAGAGGAGGACCAGAACTACTGGAGAACCTGAGGACTTTGTACAGACTTCATGGGAATGTAATCTGATCTACCATTATTGTGGGAGTTCATGGAGAACGATGCTGATCCAACATTAGCTGCCACCGATGCTCAGATCATCACCCAGCAAAGCAAATACTGAAACATCCAAGAAAATGAAAACTATAACCTCTCCTGTCTTCTCTCTTTCTCTCTCTCACACACACACACACACACACTCATTCACTCGCACAGGAATGTCCTCACCTCTCATCTCCCATCACACCAGTTGTCAGGACCGCCAAACTGAGTTGGAGACTGATCAGTTGAGTGGGGATACACTTCGAACCTGTACTTTGACTTCCAACAGCCGCCCTGAGTGAACAGTGAATGTAAGGTGTGTTTAATATTAGTCTCTCGTAACCGCCTTAACATTGGGTCCCGAGATTAGTTTAATGTCAATTCTGCTGCCACAACCTGAAATGTATCATCCCTTATGGCATTGTGCCACATCTGGGTTAAATCGTCACCCCGTGGGAGTATAATGTCAGGCGATAACATCAAGTCAAGCTTTCGCCTCACTGCACAGCATGAAAGGTACTGTCCAGAACACGCTAGTACGCCTGAGGGGTATGCTACAAAGCAGTATAAAGGAGTTAGCCGGCTAACTTGCCTGAATATTCTGAAATAACTTATTACATTTTAGAAAGATGAGCTTGACATATGTATGGTCTAATTGACTTAACCATAAACACATATCTATGTTTAGCTTTCTTAATGAACCAGAAAATCAACTGTAAAATGACATCCACCAATGAAATGTACATTCTGCTGGTGTGAAGATGTTTGTTTGGTAGTCTAGTCTGTACCATTGTCTAGGAGGGTGGGGTAGTGGTTAGAGAAGTCCCATCCTGGTTTAAAGTGAACAACTTAATCAAAGTTGAACCTGCTTTGTAGTATACCGCTCTGGAAACTTCTCACTTCTTTTTGTTTGTGTTATGGCCACAGAATGGTTCCCCAGGACATTTACTCCATTATTTTGCAATATACATTATATTAACGTTGATGTCATGCAAGGATTCTTTACACCCCCCCAAGGATGATACAGGAGTGAGGACAACAACACACCAGACTGTATGGGGATGGAGCTGGTCAGGATATGAAAGACACATCACATCACCACCTTGCTTATCCCCCCTAGTTCACTTTAAACCAGGATGGGACTTCTCTAACCACTACCCCACCCTCCTAGACAATGGTACAGACGAGACTACCAAACAAACATCTTCACACCAGCAGAATGTGTACATTTCATAAGTGGATGTCATTTTACTCCTTTGTATTGCTAATGCCACCTGCTAGATCCAATCAGGTTAGTTTGTTCAGCTTGCTATACATGGTGCTATGATAACATTGTGAAAAATAAAGACTTGCTGTACAGTATGTATTTGAATGTATGTTGTGCAATTAATATAAATGTTTACAATATTTTTTATAATGCAGAAAAATAGGCAGACCTCTCTTTCGTGTTTGATATGAGTTGACAAATATGACCTTTTAGAAAGAACGTAGCCTGATGAATTGTCCTAGCTCTGTATTTGTCCATTTGTCCTGTCTGGACATCTCTCTGAATTTCTCCTCTGCTCTGTCGAACCCCACTGTAGTTTGAAAATACTTGTTTAAGATGAGAAAGCATTTAGAAAATATTCACTGTGAAAAGAAGTCCCTGTAAAATGGCTCTGTTGTACACAAGAGTAAACAAGTTACACAACAATGTAATGCATCTTGACATGCATATTCATTTATTGCCCTCATTTTTAGCGTTCTTTGTTTCTTAGCAGTGAGACTCCCATAGCAGAGTTCTGATTGTGAATAAAGTGTTGATTGCTCTCATGTCTGTTTACTCCTTTAACCTTTAACCCTGCTATGTATTGGTCACCTCTCTGTTGTTGTCACTGCTGCAGCTATACATTAGTGGGCTCTCAGGATGAGTGAGAACGTTCTGTGCTAAGAAACTCAACCAGCAGGTGTCTCTGTTTGCGTTCTTGTTGCTTACCCCCTGTCTTCCATCCAGTTCACTCTGACTGTGAGATCCTAATCAAAGATAGACACTAGAACAGGGATGTGCAACTTTGATGTGGGGGGTGGGGGCCTAAAATAATCTGAACTCATCATGAGGGGCCTCAGATAATTTCTACACATTTTGTCAAGGGATGTAGAAAACATGTTTCTGTTGTAAAATTTGATGAAATTCTACACGTTTTGCCATGAGAAAAGGTTGCAATTTTATAACTGATTTCTTAATTTTGCGCAATTCTACAATACCCCCCCCCCCCCCCCCCCCTATACCAGTGGAGGCTGCTGAGGGGATGACTGCTCATAATAATATCTGGAAGGGAGTAATTGGAATGGCATCAAACACATGGAAACCATGTGTTTGATGTATTTGCTACCATTCCACTGACTCCGCTCCATCCATTACCACGAGCCGTCCTCTCCAATGAAGGTGCCACCAACCTCCTGTGACACAAACACGCAAAAACGGTTGGCGGGCCGCCAGTTGCCCAACCCTGCAGAACCAACAGCTAGTGGCCTGTTAATAATGTTAAGCCCGTAGGAACGCCTACACTTTAAATTCCCATGTGGGGGGCAAATGTATTTAGGACTCTCAAAAACTTCAATATTAAAGACGTGAAAATGAGACATAAATCTAAAGCATCAACAATGGACCAAGGGTAGGCTTAGAATTGTGTCGAATGTCCCGTCAGAGGTAGCCTTATGGCAATAGCAGGATGAGCGGGAAGCGCGTGGGTGCGTCCTGGACTCGGACTCCGGGGTGACCCCCATCGTATGACTCACGTGCAGAGGCGGAGACTCCATATCTAAATCACTACGGGAGTACAGTCTCTTGTTCAGACCGTCCAACGCGGTGGGAAAATTAACAAGAATAAGTCAACATTACATTATAATTTCAAGACCAAGGCAACGCAATGTTTACAATGTGAAGAAAATGTCCGTGATAAGGTAAGATAACTGGTATTGGAAATTAAAACTAACGGGCAACATTTATAACATAATTAACTTTAACTCAACCAGCACCGCAGGATTTGTTTGGCGGACTATTTTGAATTTCGAGCATCGACTAACCACACTTAAGTGTAATTTACTTAACAGACGGATAGGCTACGATTGTTTCAATGTAGCCTAGGATGTTAAACATTTTAAATTTAAAGTGTGTACTGTCTTATCCAATATCCCTGTGAAGATGAGGAATGGTGGAGGAAAGTGATATTGCAAGGTTATGGACCTAACTTTTATTATAGTGTATGTCTGTTGTCCTGTTTATACAGGTTAATGCTGAAAGATATTCAGATAATCATTTAGAAAACTAGTCACCAAAAAGTTTCCCCCCATGTTATCTGGTGGTTGTTTGAGAGCTATAACTGATATGAATAACATATTTCAGTATCCTATAGAGACAATTATTAGCCATTAATCTTGTTAAAAACATGTTTTAAGTCAACATATTCACCCAACATCAAAGCATGATTGAAATTGTTGTCTATAAATGAAGTATTTCCCATAGATGCTGTATCCTTTTTGGGAATATTTAGTTTGCCTTTTGAGTTTCCTTTAATTGTCAGTTCCCACTATGATTCATCTTTAACTGATTCGCAAATTGGTTTTACTGGCTCTTTAGTGTGGTTAACAGACCAATAACCAAGGCGGAAGACAAATGTTCCGTATCCCATTTGTTGCACCGCTGTTTCACTCATGTAGGTTAAGATGGCTGGTGCAGTTAGATTGACTTGGTTTATTCACACATTAATATTCTCCAACATCTGTCTCTATGCCTTAAGACAGATGTGAAGTTGCTCATTAAAACCCTTTAGCCTCTCTTCTGCTTTGATTTTGTTTTATGAAACAGATGGTTCAATGGAAATAAGTCTTCGCCACAAGCTCAAAGAAAGTCTTATGTGAATGTACTCCATTTTTTTACTTCCCAAAAAGTGAATTATTGATGAACATAAATTAAATTGTGTTTATGGATTTGAATGTGTTATTGGGTGTCACCGGTTTAAAGCAAGCATTTCTGAGATAATGTGTTTAGCCAACCCCTGCAGTCTCAACAGCCTTGATGTCTCCGTTTAGAGTGGTTCAAGGGGACATTCAACACTTTTTTGATGGCTTTCATTCCCTCACTGGTGGTGTAACCATCAGACATATGAGTCACTCCAAGGTCCTCAGTAGCATGCTGTTTGCAAAAGACGCCATTTATATGGTCTGGAGTACTAGGGAGTATACATCTCACAGCGCAGCACTATTTTACCTCTCCGTGTGCAGCTGGTGTTCCTATCCAACGTTCGAGTATTGGTGACAGCGTGAGATGGGGAGCATCTGTGTGGTGTTGGGTTCTGCATACACACTCACTTTTCAATCCGTCCCACTCGATCTATCACACATTGTACAAGAGGATAAATCCCCCCATCGATACACATTGCTAAATACTGCACAATTTATCACTTGTCCCCAATCCTCCCTTCCCCAAAACAAATACATTTTACCTTCCTGTATTATACTTATGCTAAAAAGTTTATTCTACTCTACTGAGCCATTTACTTTGTTCTATTTATATAGTTTATTTTTTCTTATTGTTGCGTTGTCGAGAAGGAACCTGCAAGTAAGCATTTCGTTGGACGGTGTATACCATCTGTATCTCGTACATATGACTAATAAAACGTAAAACTTCAAACATAAGCGTCCACTGACTCCTGGAGACTTTTGAAACAGAAACTAAGTAATATGGGCAATTCCACAGTAACGGAATTACACTTTGACTGCAATATGTATGTTTTTGGGCGACCCGGCCAAATTCACATAGAAATGTGAGTTATAAATCTGTAATTCTCATTGAATGCAAGCGGTAGATTTGTTCTGTGTATGCAATTTCTACGCTTCCCGTTCCTAAAGTTAGTTTTTGCGTTTTTACTTTTTTGTACACCAGCTTCAAACAGCTGAAAATACAATGTCTTTGGTTATAGAAAATATATTTCAGTGGTTTAGATGGTACAATGATTCTCCACACTATACTTTCTTGTTTTCTCACAAGCGGAAAATAAGCAAACTATTCAACATTTTGCAACCCAGGAAATGGCAGAGCGATGTTAAAAAAATAAAATAAAAAAAATGTATTAAAAAAAATATATAGATGCAAACTGGTAATGGAATTCAAGTAAATTCTCCCTCAGGTTTTTATGCGACCACGTTTTCCAAAATGTCTTATCTTATATTAATCTTAATTCAGAGGTCTGCAGAAAGAATGGGGTGTCAGCTATGACATGGCACCTTGAGTTTAAAAATATCTCTTAGTTATTGATCTAGACAGTGGACCCTGGAGAAGTGGGTATACTTAAATTTTGGCCCAAAATTTCTAATGGCCTGCCCGACGAAGGAAAGGCGCCCTGTGTGGAAAATTCTATGAGAAACAGTGACATACACTCTGAATGATTTAAAATGATAAATCCCATATTGGTCTTTCACAGTCAGGCCAACTCCAGCTGTACTGTGCAAAAGGCTAATAGTATTTTTATAATGACTTGCTCATTATGCGTTCTCCTGTTCTATTGGTTTTCTTTCAACTTTATTTCGTTGTCTATCACCCAAATGCATTATCCTACTCATATTAGCAACCCATGATAGTTAATTCGTCTTTAAATCCCCCCTCTTTCTAATGGATATTTCCATCTCTGTCCATGAAACTGCTTGCATGTGTGCTGTTCATTTTAGAATGGTGTTTTCCCGCAATTTGCATTTTGTAATTAACACATAGGCCTACCTCCATGTGTACATTGCTGCGCATAAAATGTGAAGAACTAATAGTTTATAAAAAAATAAGCTAATCATTGATATCAGTAAAATCACTATAACAAATTGATAGATCTACCATTCATTTTTACTTCTGTGAACTTTCCATAATTTCATTAGAAAATATCTTGTGGGTTTTTGGTAACGGAATTACAAAGCACGAGGCAACAATTTCTCCAAAACAAAATATAAGTGTTTACAGTGAGGGAAAAAAGTATTTGATCCCCTGCTGATTTTGTTCGTTTGCCCACTGACATTGAAATGATCAGTCTGTAATTTTAATGGTAGGTTTATTTGAACAGTGAGAGACAGAATAACAACAAAAAAATCCAGAAAAACGCATGTCAAAAATGTTATAAATTGATTTGCATTTTAATGAGGGAAATAAGTATTTGACCCCTCTGCAAAACATGACTTAGTACTTGGTGGCAAAACCCTTGTTGGCAATCACAGAGGTCAGATGCTTCTTGTAGTTGGCCACCAGGTTTGCACACATCTCAGGAGGGATTTTGTCCCACTCCTCTTTGCAGATCTTCTTCAAGTCATTAAGGTTTCGAGGCTGACGTTTGGCAACTCGAACCTTCAGCTCCCTCCACAGATTTTCTATGGGATTAAGGTCTGGAGACTGGCTAGGCCACTCCAGGACCTTAATGTGCTTTTTCTTGAGCCACTCCTTTGTTGCCTTGGCCGTGTGTTTTGGGTCATTGTCATGCTGGAATACCCATCCACGACCCATTTTCAATACCCTGGCTGAGGGAAGGAGGTTTTCACCCAAGATTTGACGGCACATGGCCCCGTCCATCGTCCCTTTGATGCGGTGAAGTTGTCCTGTCCCCTTAGCAGAAAAACACCCCCAAAGCATAATGTTTCCACCTCCATGTTTGACGGTGGGGATGGTTTCTTGGGGTCATAGGCAGCATTCCTCCTCCTCCAAACACGGCAAGTTGAGTTGATGCCAAAGAACTCCATTTTGGTCTCGTCTGACCACAACACGTTCACCCAGTTGTCCTCTGAATCATTCAAATGTTCATTGGCAAACTTCAGACGGGCATGTATATGTGCTTTCTTGAGCAGGGGGACCTTGCGGGCGCTGCAGGATTTCAGTCCTTCACGGCGTAGTGTGTTACCAATTGTTTTCTTGGTGACTATGGTCCCAGCTGCCTTGAGATCATTGACAAGATCCTCCTGTGTAGTTCTGGGCTGATTCCTCACCATTCTCATGATCATTGCAACTCCATGAGGTGAGATCTTGCATGGAGCCCTAGGCCAAGGGAGTTTGACAGTTCTTTTGTGTTTCTTCCATTTGCGAATAATCGCACCAACTGTTGTCACCTTCTCACCAAGCTGCTTGGCAATGGTCTTGTAGCCCATTCCAGCCTTGTGTAGATCTACAATCTTGTCCCTGACATCCTTGGAGAGCTCTTTGGTCTTGGCCATGGTGGAGAGTTTGGAATCTGATTGATTGATTGCTTCTGTGGACAGGTGTCTTTTATACAGGTAAGAAACTGAGATTAGTAGCACTCCCTTTAAGAGTGTGCTCCTAATCTCAGCTCGTTACCTGTATGAAAGACACCTGGGAGCCAGAAATCTTTCTGATTGAGAGGGGGTCAAATACTTATTTCCCTCATTAAAATGCAAATCAATTTATAACATTTTTGACATGCGTTTTTCTGGATATTTTTGTTGTTATTCTGTCTCTCACTGTTCAAATAAACCTACCATTAAAATTATAGACTGATAATTTCTTTGTCAGTAGGCAAACGTACAAAATCAGCAGGGGATCAAATACTTTTTTCCCTCACTGTATATTAGTTGGCAGAGGTCTTTATGTCAACATTATTGTGTTTTGATGTATTTCTAAAACTTTTTAAGACTTTTGCTGGTAAATGTTTTCTAAGACCCCTTTTCCATCTGACTATCCAGAAATCAAAGCCTTTCTTATGCCTAATTTAAAAAAATGGAACATAAAAAAATAATAATACATGTATAAATGCCTTCATTTCCCAAAATATAGACTCTTAGCTTTAATTTGACACCCAATTGATATGCTCCTATGAACATCACATGTTGATGCTCATGGGTCATTTTCGATGGAAATGCCCATATGTAAAGAAGTAAGAGTCAGAAAAGCCCTGTTGATGCAAAATGTTGCAATTGCCATTTTACTTGTGATTTAGAGCAAAACAATTGGGTGAACTGTTGGAATCTTGGAAATATAATGATTATTCTAATTCTATAGTTAGAATATAATAGTGGGAACTTTTGAATGCAGTGTTTGATATGACAAAGAATGAAAAATGCCAGGGAGGTGTATTGTGAAAGGGTAGGAACCAAAGTGTTGATAAGTGTTTCCTAGGGGACCCTATAATCTTTGGCTACTTAAATGTTTTCGCTTATCTACTTCATGTAGTGAACGTATTTCTCTTTGATTTGAAGATACTGTTGCACAAACAACATGCTGATTTAGGTCTACACAATCACTGGTATTATCAAGCTGTAGAGCTAATTACATTTGCTTTGTCTCGGTACATTTATTAGCTAGCGATTAGCAGTAGCGGCTAACAATTAGCTAAGAATTAGCTAACTTGCTAAGAAAATGTAAACAAGCTGTTTGTAGATGTAAGAAACACAAATGAATAGTGTAATTATAGAATGCTAGTGAATTTATATTAAGAAGCAAAGTGAAAATAGCATCGTTGTCATCAACGTTGTTGCATGTGCTGCATTGTCCATGCAGACTGAAGGCAAGTGTCTTATGGTCAAGGAACAACAAATGCGCTTCTTGAGTGACAAGGGGCGGGGCTAGGTCTATGTGGAAAGCGGCAGCGAGAGATGACTCACACTTATCACATTTTAATAAACCAAACATTCAAATACCTTTTTATAGAAGGCAAATTCAAATTGAAACAACAAACAACTCTCACATTGGGATGGACTGAAAAACTCCCTTATTAAAAATCATTCTTGTTTGAGAGGGCCTAAATATAGTCTAGCTAATTAACCTTACTTTTAAAATGTCTACATACTTTTAGCGGGTCAGAGTAGGATATGATTGTGAGCTCCTGAGATGCCTCACAATAGGATGTTGTCCCTCTGTTTACTCTGTAGACTCACAATGGTCTACAGACAAAGGAGGATGGGACACTGCATTCCTCTAGGAAGGTTACCCCAGTGCAAACCAGCCAGCCAGGCCTTTTGGGAGAAACATGACAATGTGAAGGCAGGATCTCCGTCACACAACCAATGGCTTTGATGATGGATGTGTTGGATTGGGCCGTTAAGGGCTAGTGCGATGTATTATGTCTAGTTGTTCTGTGGTGCTGATTGCTAATTTTCTGTAGAGATTGGTTAAAACGTTACGATGAAAGAACGTGATAATTCATTAACACTCATTCACTCCTCTGTGATTCTCTTTGGCTTTTACCAAGGTGATGGAGCTCCTATTTTTTTCCCATCCAAATGTGTGTGCCCTGTCTCAATCCAACCTCTGACATTTGGAATCCTTCTTAGACAGAGCTAAAGGACTGGCTTAACTTTCTGACCTCAGCTGTGGTAAACATGGTTTAGTGTTTTAAGTGCTCATGTTCCTTGCATTAGGGTTGCATTGGGACTACCAGTCCAAAAGTTACAGATGGTCATGATTTAGAGAGACCAGACCTTCACCTGCATCCTCAGGTTTTTACCCAGACGGATGCCTCTTTCCTGTGTGGCTCACTTGGCCACCTCTGACTCCCCTCTCACCCTGTAACTCGGCCCTGGTTTAGACACTGGGGTTGTTGTCATGTTGGCAGGAGATGGGGAACAGAGATGGCAGGCGCAACTCAAATTGCAGTTCCATACAGAGACTGTCCAACTACATAGTTAAACAAGAACATTGAATGGAAAGGGTGTTGTTTGACTATTGTCCAAGCAGATGGCTGAGGTTAACTCCTTATGGGCTTTTTTAATAATCTCAGCCCTAAATGTTGGTTTATGTCTTCATTTGTTACATTTCACCTCAGATAATCTGATGATAAAGAATGGACAAAGAAATAACAAAGACTAATCAGAGTTGCATCCTAATGGGTTCATTAACTCCATATTTGTTTGGACAAGTGACCCCATTATTCCTGGTATTGACTGACATTGAGTCGTGTATTTTGTAAACACCCTGTACTCTGTCTCTATGTCCCACATGCTCACTCTCATCCAGAGGCCGTCTGACCTGATAGTGCTCATTTGTTTGAGGATGGGAGGAGGAGTAGTGGAGGCCTGTAGGGGGTAAAGGGGGCTGTTGTTGGTCAGGCTTGCCCCCTATAAAAGAGGATTTATTGTGGTTTGACCCTGCTGCTGTCTCATGTCTCAGAGAGACAGTCACTGGGCATGTCCTGCTGGGCTATGAGGGGCCGGAAGTTCCCAGCATTACTTTAGTGGTAGGAAGAGCAGGATGGTGGGCGAAGACCAAGACAAAAGCCTCCATACAGCCACCATAGAGCACTGTTTCTTAGTTATTTTGGAGGCGAGGCCCAAAGTAAGCCTGTGAAGGTGGCCTGCCAACATTCAAATATTCCACATCTAAACCAATAGGAAGGTCTTGTTTAATCTTGACTCGCACACAGAGCAAGTTTGTTGCAGGGGCATTGGGTTGAGAGTGGGACCCTTGTATGGATTGGGAAAGAGTATATCCTATCTGGTAATGTAAAACTGTAAGTTGGAAATAATATTGGAAAATCAATCCTTTTTCAAGGGCCACCTTGTCAACTCTAAAATGTAGTCTTAATCCCAGGGCAGGAGAAGTGCAAACTGTTCATGTTTTGGATTATCACAGCTGTTGATGGAGTTCACCCCAAATCTCCTAAACATGTCCCAAGCTCCACCCACTGGACTCCGATGGAGGGCTATGATTGGCTGGCGGCCCTTGTGGGAATGGTAATGGAGACAGTTCTCGTTGAATGAAGTCTGGTTGCTGATCTGACAATAGAGCCCATTGTCCATGGCCATCAGGCATTAGCATAGGGTACACTGCATACACATTGTAATGCATATGATTGACTCATGGTTCAGGTTTTTATTCTTTCACAGACACCCTCTGGGTTTATGTAACACTAGAAACCTCTCAGAAGACAAACAAGTTATGATAGAAGTTATGATATTCTCGAACTGTTGATAAAAAAACTAATAATGATTTAATTTCCTAATTGTTTTGGTGCAGAGACACAGGGAATTTCCCTTTCTACACTTCTGAAGATGAACTGACAGCTATTATGGAAAGGGCAAAAAGTAAGTTGCGGAATGTCCACTTTGAGCTGGACCATTGATTTGGAACAGACAGAACCCAGCTTCAATTATGACACACCTTATGGCTCCCAGACAGTCAGGTTTGGAGGTGTGCAGTGTCACTCACAGGTGATACTAGAGTGATAAAGGTCACTTAATAGCAAACAGGTGTTTTATATTATCTCGCCAAGGAATTTGTGCATTTTATGCTGGGGCTACCCAATCATCATGACCCTTATGGAGGTGACCCTGCAGGGTGGCAGCATGTATAGTACAGACTCCTGTCCTTTCCCTGCTAGCCAGGCAGAATGTGACCGCAGGGCTGCTGGCTGGGGCTTAAAGTGCTTTACCTATCTGCCCCTCCTTGGCAACCTGCCCTCCCTGCCTGCCTGTCTCCTGTGCAGTGGTGTAATGTACATAAGTACAAATACTTGAAAGTACTACTTAAGTCATTTTTGGGGGGTATCTGTACTTTACTATTTATATTTTTGACAACTGCATCTGATTTGGCAGACTGACTAAACACAAATGCTTTGTTTGTAAATTATGTCTAAGTGTTGGAGTGTGCCCCTGGCTATCCGTACATTAAAAAAAAAGATTCTGCCATCTGGTTTGCTTAATATAAAGAATTTGTAATTATTCTTTTACTTTTGATACTTGAGTATATTTTAGCAATTACATTTACTTTTGATACTTAAGTATATTTAAAAGCAAATACATTTTGACTTTTACTCCAGTAGTATTTTACTGTGTGACATTTACTTGAGTCATTTTCTATTAAGGTATCTTTTTATTTATTTATTTTATTTAACCAAGTAGGCCAGTTGAGAACAAGTTCTCATTTACAACTGGGACCTAGCCAAGATAAAGCAAAGCAGTGCGACAAAAACAACACAGAGTTACACATAAACAAACGTACAGGCAATAACAAAATAGAAAAATCTGTATACAGTGTGTGCAAATGAAGTAAGGAGGTGAGGCAATATATAGGCTATAGTGGCAAAGTAATTACAATTTATCAATTTACATTGGAGTGATAGATGTGTAGATGAGGATGTGCAAGTAGAAATACTGGTGTGCAAAAGAGCAGAAAAACAAATATGGGGATGAGGTAGGTAGTTGGTTGGATGTTTTTTTTTACAGATGGTCTGTGTACAGCTGAAGCGATCGTTAAGCTGCTCTGACAGCTGACGCTTAAAGTTAGTGAGGGAGATATGTCTCCAACTTCAGTGATTTTTGCAATTTGTTCCAGTCATTGGCAGCAGAGAACTGGAAGTAAAGGCGGCCAAATGTGGTGTTAGCTTTACGGATGACCAGTGAAATATACCTGCTGGAGCGCGTGCTACAGGTGGGTGTTGCTATGGTGACCAGTGATCTGAGATAAGGCGGCGCTTTACCTAGCAAAGACTTATAGATCGCCGAAGTCAAGGATCGGTAGGATAGTCAGTTTTACGAGGGTATGTTTGGCAGCATGAGTGAAGGAGACTTGTTGCGAAATAGGAAGCCGATTCTAGATTTAATTTTGGATTGGAGATGCTTAATATGAGTCTGGAAGGAGACTTTACAGTCTAACCAGACACCTAGGTATTTATAGTTGTCCACATATTCTAAGTCAGAACCGTCCAGAGTTATTTTTACTCAAGTATAACAATTGGGTACTTTTTCCACCACTGCTCCTGTGCTTTATTTGATCTCTTAACACAAGGCCAGCTTTATCATGCCTGACATATCCTCCATAAAAAATTACCCCACACTGCTCCCAGTGTTGGATCTGGATGTGTGAGGAATGAACATAAACAACTGCTGGGGGGGGGTTTGACAACCTTTTGGCGAAGTGATCAGCAATGGTCCTGTCAGGCTGATGTAGGCTACTTCAGAAAGAAAGACACCAGAACCTTCTTTCAAAAACTATTGAAGCACACCTATACGACCACAAAAACAGTCCATAACCCAGAGACATTTGACCAAATGCTTCCTAGTTTGAGGATTTCACGACTCCATTAATGTCACCATCGCATGAGCTCCTTTCTCGGTCTCACAAGGGAAACCCTACGCCCCAAAGGCTAGGGACAGATCCCATACTTCATTAATCTCCTCACCACAATTACCTATATCCTCAGGGCACTCCTGCAGTGGGGAAGAAGTTTAACAAGCTTCTTAGCACTACAGTAGAATCAATGGCATGGCAAATAAACCCATTCACATTCTAAAGGGGCAGACAGTATGCAGCCTTCAGGGCCTGATATAAAGCACATTGCTGTTAGGCCTAAAGATGTAATGAAGCACCAGGTTTTAATCCTCCCATTTATTGTGTTGCCAATGAGGAGAACTGGTGGGACGGTTGGAATTAGAGTTGAAAAACAATAGAAGCAAAGAATGTGTGTGACAGGTGCAGGGCTGTTCTATGTCATCTGAAACATGTGCACGCTCTCCTCTCCCTCTGATTGTTCTCTCAAGCCTGGATGTGGGTTCCTCCCTGTGTCTGTCCAGTACAATGGTGACCCAATACTCTGTATCCTATTCCTAATTCAGAAAATGTGTGGCTAGTAGGCTTCAATGGTATGCCGTATACCGGGGTATTTGGAAATGGCCACAGGATAGTTTTTCAATACCATTTAAACTACTACTTTGAAGTTTATTTTTTCCACATTTGAATATTTGTAGCTACTTTTTAGTACGTACCTGCAGTCAACTTGTGCAATATGTTAGGAGATAAAGCAGATCGTGTTCATTTCACCTGTCACATTGTTTTACATTTTGAAGCTTATCACATGTAGTTAGTTTACAAGCACACAACCACGAGAGACCAGAGCCTTGTGAGTCACTCACTGTTTGATATCTTAGAACTATTAAGTTAACTGTCTAAAATGTGCTAAATGCTGTGCAGTTATCCATTTGGTTTACTAACTTCTTAGCTAGCTAGCTAAGTGGTTAGCTTCTTGCAATCAAGCTCCTCTTGGTAACAACAGCAGAGAATTCCCTCCTTGATCAAAAGCCAATATTTGTTCTGTGCATGCAGCAAACTTTGAGTAGCATTTTTGCACACATACTTGTATACCTTTTATGAGCTGGGATGTTTGTCCTGGAAATAGTTTGTCAAAGACTTTATAAAAATGTTTTCATGTGTTCGTTAGCATTTAGCTAGCATTTGCTATGGGATTACATTGCTTAAAATAGCGCCCCTTGTGTTCAGTGCTGGTATTACTGAATATCCCAGGATAGAACAAGGTCGGTATGACAACCTGGATACCGCCCAAGCCTAGTGGCTAGGTGTTAGAACTTTAATCAAACATCACTCTAAATGTAATAAATGGCCATAAGCCTACACCTGACATCCATACATACAGTGGGGCAAAAAAGTATTTAGTCAGCCACCAATTGTGCAAGTTCTCCCACTTAAAAATATGAGAGAGGCCTGTAATTTTCATCATAGGTACACTTCAACTATGACAGACAAAATGAGAAACAAAATTAAAGAAAATCACATTGTAGGATTTTTAATGAATTTATTTGCAAATTATGGTGGAAAATAAGTATTTGGTCACCTACAAACAAGCAAGATTTCTGGCTCTCACAGACCTGTAACTTCTTCTTTAAGAGGCTCCTCTGTCCTCCACTCGTTACCTGTATTAATGGCACCTGTTTGAACTTGTTATCAGTATAAAAGACACCTGTCCACAACCTCAAACAGTCACACTCCAAACTCCACTATGGCCAAGACCAAAGAGCTGTCAAAGGACACCAGAAACAAAATTGTAGACCTGCACCAGGCTGGGAAGACTGAATCTGCAATAGGTAAGCAGCTTGGTTTGAAGAAATCAACTGTGGGAGCAATTATTAGGAAATGGAAGACATACAAGACCACTGATAATCTCCCTCGATCTGGGGCTCCACGCAAGATCTCACCCCGTGGGGTCAAAATGATCACAAGAACGGTGAGCAAAAATCCCAGAACCACACGGGGGGACCTAGTGAATGACCTGCAGAGAGCTGGGACCAAAGTAACAAAGCCTACCATCAGTAACACACTACGCCGCCAGGGACTCAAATCCTGCAGTGCCAGACGTGTCCCCCTGCTTAAGCCAGTACATGTCCAGGCCCGTCTGAAGTTTGCTAGAGAGCATTTGGATGATCCAGAAGAAGATTGGGAGAATGTCATATGGTCAGATGAAACCAAAATAGAACTTTTTGGTAAAAACTCAACTCGTCGTGTTTGGAGGACAAAGAATGCTGAGTTGCATCCAAAGAACACCATACCTACTGTGAAGCATGGGGGTGGAAACATCATGCTTTGGGGATGTTTTTCTGCAAAGGGACCAGGACGACTGATCCGTGTAAAGGAAAGAATGAATGGGGCCATGTATCGTGAGATTTTGAGTGAAAAGCTCCTTCCATCAGCAAGGGCATTGAAGATGAAACGTGGCTGGGTCTTTCAGCATGACAATGATCCCAAACACACCGCCCGGGCAACGAAGGAGTGGCTTCGTAAGAAGCATTTCAAGGTCCTGGAGTGGCCTAGCCAGTCTCCAGATCTCAACCCAATAGAAAATCTTTGGAGGGAGTTGAAAGTCCGTGTTGCCCAGCAACAGCCCCAAAACATCACTGCTCTAGAGGAGATCTGCATGGAGGAATGGGCCAATATACCAGCAACAGTGTGTGAAAACCTTGTGAAGACTTACAGAAAACGTTTGATCTCTGTCATTGCCAACAAAGGGTATATAACAAAGTATTGAGAAACTTTTGTTATTGACCAAATACTTATTTTCCACCATAATTTGCAAATAAATTCATAAAAAATCCTACAATGTGATTTTCTGGATTTCTTTTCTCTTCTCATTTTGTCTGTCATAGTTGAAGTGTACCTATGATGAAAATTACAGGCCTCTCATCTTTTTAAGTGGAAGAACTTGCACAATTGGTGGCTGACTAAATACTTTTTTGCCCCACTGTACATCATCTTGGTTTACTTAAGCTGTTAGTTCCCTTGTGTTCATTGCAGATACATTGATATGCTTTGTGTTCTGGGGGCCCCTAACTCTAGCATACACTGTACACTAAAGGGGAATTAAAGGTCTGAATTACACACTGCTAATTCGGGGTGTGAACGTTTAAACGAAATTGGGACATTAATGTTAAAAATCTTAATCAGAAAAACTTTCTTCCACAAAATCACAGTGCAGTTACCACAGAACTACCACGAACAGGTCCCGATCATCATCACTAAGGGAAAAATACAAATTAAACAAATGACTAACGCAACAATTCTGTAATGGTAGTAGGAGATATGCATCTTTCAAATTATTTGCCACGAATATAAAGCGCTCTGCACATTATCGTCATGTTGGAAAAATGGCAGAGAAAGACAGTTAACAACCTGCTCTACCCTGAGTTAGTACAATTTCGAGTTGGCTGCTGCGCTGGGATTTTAGCTGACCCAACATTACAACCTATTGGTGCTAGCGATTAGTGCTTTGGAAACATGCTAAAGTACGGACTGACTGCTAGAAACATGTCTACAACTTCATCAGCAAGCTGTCAAACTATCGTAAGTAAGTGACAAACTACATACTGTTTATCGGTGCACTGCCTAACATCCTTAGACATTCCATCCCTGTGTTTGTCAGTGAAGCTAGCTAACTTTCTCACTGTCTATCAGAGCATATGTCTGTCTGCCCCCGTGCCTGTATTTTAATAGTGAGTAAGTCATGCACAAGACATGTCATGGGAGACATCATCTCAATGTAAATTTTTGCCAAATCTCTTGAAGACTCGAGTGGCCACTTGCTTATGGGCCAAGTGTTCGCTTTGAGATTCAGTACATAGAACTTAATTTCCCACTAGCGATCCTATGCAATAGGACCACCATACGCAATAGGACCATATTCTGCATTGAGTTCACATAACAATTTCTGTTTTTGTAATTGTCTTAAAGGAAAACCAATAAAAAAGAGCAGTTTAAGCATTTAAGATAAATTGTCCATTTGTTATCACATCCCTACTGCTAATGGGGCTACTGTCGAGCACGGCACACTCAGTCCATGTCTTTACAACACATTATGTTTTACAATATTTGGATAAGCAGGTTGCCTGGCAGCTATGTTGTATAGACTTTGAACGTAATACATAATCAAACAGAAGGTGGCCTTTGCTAGATTATAACTAATTTTATGTTGAGGTGTATGCCACTGCTCGCACGACTGGGCTGAATGGCTTATAGAAGAAGGTTTGTTGTCTTTATATTGTCTGATTCCAGCCTCTGACACATTTCCAAAGAACCTCTGTGACCTGTTTTGCAAGGTGAGTAAGGAGGATTTTAACTGAATTTAGCTGAGTTTGTTATTTATAAAAACCAGTATCTGAGCAGAAAGAATATTTTATGTCTTCAGATAGGAAATAGTAGGTCTGTAAATACACTCAGGCTGACTTAGTTTGGCACTGGTGGACGGAGTGCTAGGTTAGCTAAATGACAGCCCGTGTTTGAAACATCAGCCTGGGCTGGTCCTCAGGAGACAGGGCAGAGTCTCTCTGAATAACCTGTTGTTAGGCGAGGTTAGATGTTGGTTTACGAGGGCAGTAAACATTAAATGGCTGTTTTAAATTGGTCACTGATGGCTTTAGTCCTATTTCCAATGAATTTAGATACAGTAAACATTAAATGGCTGTTTTAAATTGGTCACTGATGGCTTTAGTCCTATTTCCAATTAATTTAGATACACACATGCAATTATTCCCCATTGGTTTAGATTTCTGTTATTCAGCCGTTAGACCATCTGTCTTTACATCAACTTGTATGGCTCCTGTTAGCCCTGTACAGAACACTGTCTCTATAGTCTCCTGTCTCTTCACTTCATTGTGGCTGAGGTACTTGGAGGAAAACCTTTTTTCACAATAGTTTATCTTTGAGGGAATCGATTTGAGCTATACTGGAATTTGAATTTGATTGAAAGCCAAAACTAAACAATGACAGAACTGTGGTGCCCTATTTTCAGACAATGCAATGTCCACTCCTATGTTTTTCACTGCTGGGAAAACTGTCATTTATACTTTGGGTTGTTTTAAAACAATGGAGCAGATTCCATGAGCAGAATGCTGTTCTGCCTTCTGGGGAAACTCCATTCAACATCTCAAGTTATTTTGGGACAACTGTAAATTGTGGGTTGTGGATGAAGTTATTATTGAGAATGAGACGTCTGACACATAGTGGCTAGGAGAAACAGGATGGAGGAGAGAGTGCGTGTGTTTATGTTGGTCTTGTTGCAATGCTCTGTCTTGTTTTCTGTTTGGGGAGGTGTTTTTGAATATTTTTTGTCATCCTAGAATAACCACTTGGTGCATAGACGTCTCCTTGACCCAGATGGGAGATAAAGAGCCCGTGTGCCTTCCATGGAGAGAGTGTGAATGTGTTATCAGATTTAGAGAATAATAAGAACCAAACACCAGTATTAGGATATATGTTACCAATTTATCTTCAGCACTGTCTTACCTGTGGCATAGTAGGTGTATTATGTCTATGCTTCACATACAGTAGTGTCCCTTCTGATGTTTACTGTAGTCAGTGGGGTTACTGGAGTGAGGCTAAGTGCCTCTCTCAGTAGTATAACCATAGCACTCTCCCAATGCACATCTGCTTCAATTTAGAATATGTTGTCTTACAGAAAATCAGGTGCCGCTTTCATTAGTCACACGAGCACATGTATAAAGAGTTCATTTCAGATCATTATAAAACATTTAGAGTAGTGTTTTCAACTTTAATGGAGTTATGCGGACTGCATTCCAAACCATTTGTAGACATTACACTGGGTGAAAAGGGTAAATATCAGGGAATATCTTTACCTATACAATTCCGGATATCTGACATTTTATTAGATATACTGTAAGGAGTAGACATGCTCCAGATACGCATTTCCTTATTTCATATACAGAGCTAGGATATTCTCTATAATGGGACAGTTTCTACATGCATCCAATCCGGAACTCAGAAATCTCCCTGCTACCGTATGAGTCCAGGGAGATATCTGGGGTGAGATACGTTCACCTGATGCGCTTGCTCCAGCTTACATATTTGTAGAATACTATAACTCCTGAAAGAGTATGTAGTCAGTACCTGAACATTTATGTATCTGTATTTCTCAAAAAAAGGCATTTCAATAGATATCCTTACATGATATGTAATATTCCTCCTCGTATGTCTGATCAAAAACGGGCTAAATCCAAATTATGAAATGCCTCGAGGCCAAATTATTTTACCTGTTCAGGCACTGGAAATCATCCTGCTTCTTCACATGATGTTGACATATCTGAGCATACATTTGCACCATATTCAGTAGTAGGCTATACAAGGCACGGAAAGGCAAACATTTTATATTTAATCAAAGTTGCTATTTCCAAAGCACATCTCTGCTATTTCTGTAAAAAAAAAAAAATTGCAGCATAGCAAATCCAGAGTTCCAATCACAACACATGTTTTCTGTAAAGATACAAACATAGCAAGGATTGGCCTAAAACATATATTTGTATATATTTTCACAGAAAATAAAAGTTGCACACCCTCAATACCACATACCTGCTCTGTTTTTGTTAAGGACTACGGGTGCAGGTTGGGGCGTCATCGGCGGTCCCTCGCAGTCCTGACCCAACGTGGTGGTAGTGTTGGTCTGTGATCCACTCCAAACTGTCAATGCATCAGTAATGAATCAAATTTGTGTCTATTGCAAGAAAATATTGTCCTTTCACATAACCATACCACAAGGTAGCTACCTTACTCTACCTGCTTCATTCATGACGAGACAACGAACTGGAACAACCTAGCTAGCTAGCAAGCCATGCTGCTAGCTAGCTAAAATGTTGTTATTTGTTAGCTAGCTAGGCTACCAGTTAGCTTTTACCCCCCTATCAAGCCTAGCTAGCTAGCTGGCCATACTGGCTGCTGGCCAAATTAGCTAACGTTCTTGATTCTAGTTACTAAGATCAATAAAACATCTCAAATTAGCTACTCACTTAAGTGTTAACAACTTCAAAGTATTTTCTGAACAGTTTCTCACGTCGTTGTTTCTCCAGTTATCAGTTCAACCACACACCGTTTACACACTCATTTGTGGCCCCCAAATTAAAAAATGACAGTTGTATCTCCACAGCAGAAAATATGAGATTCTTGTTGCTAGGCTACCAGTTACAGTGCTTTCAGTTTGTGCATGCCTTTATCCAGAGGGAATAGAAAAATTATAGCTAGTGTCTGAAAGAATGATATGGATTTAATATTTGTCCAATTATTGAGCATGTCCTCAACTCAAATAAGCATCAGAAATTGTCCTTATTTAGCATATCAAAATGCATATCATGATCCTGATGTGGCCCTCACTCAATAGCATATACTATGTAGACCTACTGTCAGTATTTAACGAGGCAAGTCAGTTAAGAACAAATTCTTATTTACAATGACGGCCTACACTGGCCAAACCCTAACCCGGACGATGCTGGGCCAGTTGTGCGCCGCCCTATGGGACTCCCAATCACGGCCGGTTGTGATACAGCCTGGAATCGAACCATGGTCTGTAGTGACGCCTCTAGCACTGAGATGCAGTGCCTTAGACCGCTGCGCCACTCGAGAGCCCTAACCGGCTGTGATTTGTCATCATATAGAGAAAATAAGATGTTCACATAGGCCTGTCTCCGGCTATCTAATGAGCACATCCTGCCATAGGAAATGCTCATGAGTAATCCCAATATCATATGTCTAAAAGACACATGTGGATTCAGAATTTGTCAGGATATGGTGCACATCCACAAACTCAATATGTATTGGAAATTATCTGTATTCTCTACAATATCAAAAACGTATCATGTGAAGATATCCCCTGATATGGACCCTTTTCGCCCAGTGATTTTCTATTGAGTAGGACAACTGCATACTCACACACTTCTAACTCAGCGACTGGCTCGAGTGTAACAGATTAGTTTGACCATCAAGTAACACTGTAAAAGTTCAACCCTATCTCACCAACCATTTGAAAGAGGGTCGATCTCTACTCTGCACAGTGAACTTGAGTGGCTGGGTGATGTTACACATCACATAGTTAGATAACGGGGAGGGTGTTGATCTTGTATAAGAGCTCCCAGAATACATCTTCCAAGAATTCCAAACCTGACCGACAGGTTTATCAGCAGCTGTCAGCGAGATGCTGGTTCCACTTTGTATCCTAACTACTGTTTATTTACCCTGGTGGAAAGTCCATTATGCAACCACTGTACCCCACGCTGCTTCTACACAGCTAACTCTGGCCTACGCACATGACCTTTAACCCCTGGTTTCTTGTCAGCACGTTTACATGGTGGTGTCTTATGCACGTGTTCACAACATCTCTCCGCTGCTGTGTTTTCTCTTTCTGATTTTTTTTCTCTCATAACAATAATGTAATGCCAAAAACGTGACTTTGACAGGGTTGCCAGAGACCTCACATTGCGATATTGTCGCGATACTTATGTGCCGATAATTACAAGTTTTATTGCGATTCGATGTTCCAAGCACATTGCTCACCATGTCTGCTGCAGAGGGGAAGAGAGCCATAAGAAAACAAATTGGCTTACTATTTAAAAATGATGAACAAGCTATGAAGCAAAAATACTGGCGTTTTTGGTGCAGGTACAACTGACTAGAGCAAAGATAATATTGTGACAGTCAAACTGGAGGCATAAGCAGTCAATAGTCCTATGCCACACACTCCCCACTTGCTGCTGTAAGGGAATGCCTCCTTGGGAGACTGGAAGCAGTGGGAGGGAGGCTGAGGAGTGGGTGTGTGGGATAGGACTATTGACTGCTTATGTCTCCAGTTTGACTGTCCCTTTATTTCCACCCGCTTCCCGCCCATTAAGCTTTTGATCCATCAGTATAAAAGTTGTCCCCTCCTCGACTGAAACTATCCATGGCGCCTCACTGCAGGAATTCTCTTTTGTGATTAGCTAGACTTGTAAACACCCCCCCTTCATGCCCATCCCTCATCACATCAAACTCTCTCAATTCAAAAGGGCTTTATTTGCATGTGAAACATGTTTACATTGCCATTACATCGTCTGTCTCTGTCTCTGTCTTTCTCTCTCCGGCTCTCACACACATTCTCTCTCACATAATGATGTATGTGGACACTTACATACTTTGACTGCAGATGTTCAGAAGAAAACAGGGCTAAATTAGATTTATTCGTCTCTCTTCTTGAAGAGGTTGGTCATGTTAATTACAGTCATGTAAGCTGTGACAGGGAATTATGTGTCCTTGTTCAGAGTGGGAGGCAGATGGTCTCCCAACAGACAGCAGAAACATTCACACTGACACCACACAGGCAGGGATCATGTGGAGAGCCCCTGTCCCCCTGGATGTTAACCTGGCAGTGAAGAGGGGAACGCATACAGATAGTTTCCACTGAGCTTTATGCCCAATGCAAAGGCAGTCCTGTCGACTTGGCTGGCATTCTTCTCTTCTGAGGCTATTTTGAGGCTGGGGGTGCGGGTGGCATGTGTTGGGTACTGTGGCCTGTGCCAGACACCCTGCACCCCCTCTTCACCACAGGTTCCCTGGCCATGTGTCCCAAATTGTAGGGAAATGGTCAAATACCCTCGTCCATGATGATCTGGGAGTGCATTTGAAAAAGAGAATCCCGGCTCTATGCATTTACTGGTCTGTCAACCACTGACACCGCCCCCAGTTAACTCTTGGGCTGCTTTATTCCCCTTTAACACACACAGGAACTTTATTTACACACAGAAACATTCAGGTACCTGGGGATGTACTGGAATGGTTGTGGTTCTCTAATGGACAGAAACAGAGGTAATGAACACACTTTACACAATGCAATAACTAATAGCACAAGTAGAGAAACAAAGCTTTTAACAATGGAAGCAATGTATACATGTCAACAAGCTCTGTCTCACTGCAGAATTAGACGTTCATCCACGTTCTTCAGACGTTACATTTGGAGTTGTTTTTGTTGCTCCTGCTGCTCTGTATCATTCCATTTCTCCAAATTTCGAAGTTAAGGATTAAGTTTAGGCACTCATTCCGAATGGTTAAGGTTTGGGATACGGTTAAAACCAAAAATTACAAACCTGTGTCCAGGACTAGGATCGAACGCGAAACCTTCTGATCCAGAGTCATGGGAGTACGCCCATCCACAACACCCTAGCAAAACCCAAGCCTACTTAATAGCGCTCACTGTTGCCCCTTCTCGACGTCCTCAGGACATGGATAGACGTCCAATTCGAACTTCAATCTTGAATGACCTGGCTGATAAATGTATATGCTACCTGCACACATTACATAACAAAGTAAACATACAATACAACTAATTTTGAAGAACAATATACATGTCACACAACTCACTTTGTGCACGCACACCATCCCAGTCCACAGAAGTCCAGTTGTGTTGAGTAGAGCATAGGTGTAGGAGCTTGCTGCTCTCTCTGCAACTGCTTGGAGGAGACTGAGAAGTATGTGTGACCTGGAGATTCAGAAGGGTGTCCGGCACCCTAGCAACTGGCATGGCAACCAATCAGAGCTAGGTCAAACAGGTCAGAGAGTTTGAGGCCGGCTATGGTAAAACTAGACTATCAGGCATCACTACTGGGGAACAGGGAGTTTATTTTTATTTTACCTTTATTTAACTAGGCAAGTCAGTTAAGAACAAATTCTTATTTTCAATGATGGCCTAGGAACAGTTGGTTAACTGCCATGTTCAGGGGCAGAACGACAGATTGCTACCTTGTCAGCTCGGGGATCCGATCTTGCAACCTTTCGGTTACTAGTCCAACGCTCTAACCACTAGGCTACCTGAGTGAGGTGTGCAACTTGAAAGGTTGTGAGGTGATGGTAAGAGTCATCGGCAGGGAACTTGTAACAGCCACCCCTAAATATGAGCAGCATATTTTGCCCATGTAGGTCCAGACTCAGTGGTGGTATATCCGGGAAGTCAATCAGCGGCTGGACCAGGACTGGAGCTGGGTCAGGTGGTGCATGCTGGGCAGGGGCAACCTGGGCAACCCCAATGGACCTTCATCTGACACCGCCTGGTATAGAGGTCCTGAATGGCAGGGAGCTCGGCCCCAGTGATGTACTGGTCCGTACGCACTACCCTCTGTAGCACCTTGCGGTCGGATGCCAAGCAGTTGCAATACCAAGCAGTGATGCACCCAGTCAAGATGCTCTCAATGGTGCAGCTGTATAACTTTTGAAGATCTGAGGGCCCATGCCAAATCTTTTCAACCTCCATTTTCAGGTTCTTCTTCTCCAATGCCCTGTCTCTACCTCCTGCCTAGCCCCTAACTGGGTTCTCAGCCGACCTATAAGGACACGACAGGCTGGCTGTGGGTCTCTCATGGATTCATTGGCACACTTGAAGCTGCTCTGCATCAGAGAACTAGATCAAAAGAGACCATATAAGGGATTTCTCAAAGGGAAACATGACCCAAATGTATCTCCTCAATCTGACAGGTTGCCCCCTTTCTCAATGACACATTCCTCTGTACCCTGTCTGTGTGTGTATGTGGGCCAGTCTCAAACCCCTCCCCACCCCTTCCCAGTGTTCTGCTGAGTTAGCTGCTAGTGATCCTCATGCCATGCCCAGTGTGGTGCTGTTGGAGCGGATGGTGCTCTCCAGGCCTGCCGGCTGTGGTCCTAGTGCCGTACAGAGCGGGTCCACCTGTCCCTTAGTCAGATCAGACACACAGAGCTATTCCCGCTGCTCCTCAGCCCACCAGAGGGATGACATCACTGCTGAACCAGCATTCTATAGCACTCACACACAGATGGACACGTGTTGTGGTCGCAAACATTCACTATACATATGGGTCGTGTAAGGGTGTTTGCTTTGTAGTCCGTTTTTGACTTTAACTTGTGTGCAGGTTATCGGATAAGCATTTAACAGGGATGGTCATATCAGTAGGATTTCCATACTGAACAAAGTGTTTTGTTATTAATTGCTTCAAAGCGGTTTTCCTCTTTCTCGTTACTCTCAGTCCTAACAACATTATTTTCTGTCTGTTTTTTAGTCCAGATTGGGTGGAGATCCTGGAGCCACGCTCTCGGGAGCGCATGTATGTGAACCTGGCCACTGGCGAATGCGGCTGGGACCCTCCCTTAGGCGCTCCCGTTCGTCAGGCTGACGGCAACCAGTGGTGGGAGCTCTTTGACTCCCAGAGCGGCCGCTTCTACTACTACAACTCCGTGGGACGCCAGACTGTCTGGCACCGACCCCAAGGGGGCGACATAGTTCCCCTCTCCCAGCTACAGGCTATGAAGCGCTGCTCTGAGGCCAAGCGGGCCGGGGGAACTGGAGAGAGGGACAGGGAGCCTGGAACAGGTAGACTGGGGAGTACAGGGAGCCGTACAGGGAGCCAGGGACGCGGCACCCCTCTTCCAGAGCACCATGGAGTGGGGGGTACAGACAGCCAGGGGCGCCTCACCCCTCGTCCAGAGCACCATGGAGCAGGGAGCCTGGGGAGTACAGGCAGCCAGGGACACCGCACTCCTCGTCCAGAGCATCATGGAGCAGGAAGCCTGGGGAATACAGGCAGCCAGGGACACCGCACCCCTCGTCCAGAGCATTATGGAGCGGGGGGTACAGACAGGCAGGGACACCGCACCCCTCATCCAGAGCATAATGGAGCAGGAAGCCTGGGGAGTACAGGCAGCCAGGGACACCGCACCCCTCTTCCAGAGCACCATGGAGCAGGTAGCCTGGGGAGTACAGGCAGCCAGGGACACCGCACCCCTCTTCCAGAGCACCATGGAGCAGGTAGCCTGGGGAGTACAGGCAGCCAGGGACACCGCACCCCTCTTCCAGAGCACCATGGAGCAGGTAGCCTGGGGAGTATAGGCAGCCAGGGACACCGCACCCCTCTTCCAGAGCACCATGGAGCAGGTAGTCTGGGGAGTATAGGCAGCCAGGGACACCGCACCCCTCTTCCAGAGCACCATGGAGCAGGTAGTCTGGGGAGTATAGGCAGCCAGGGACACCGCACCCCTCTTCCAGAGCACCATGGAGCAGGTAGTCTGGGGAGTACAGGCAGCCAGGGACACCGCACCCCTCTTCCAGAGCAGAGTAAGCCTGTCCCCAGAACCCCTGAGACCCCAAGCGAGAGAGAGACTTCAGACACAGTGGTGGACGGCAGACCAGCTCAGGGAGACAACAGCTCGGACGAAAGCAAGGAGTCACTGAGGTACGTCTGATCTCTTTGTTTTGCTATTGAACCAAATGACTGTTGATAGGTAGGACATGGTTGGATTTAATTATTAGAGGATCACGTTTCAGTAAAGAGGCCATATGGTAATAGCAAAAACATATTTGTTATCCCATTGTGGCATGCTGACTTTAAAATGCTTTGGGCATGAGACCATTTGACAAGTAAGGCTACCTCGACTGCTTTATTTTCACTCTCACTTATCCTGACATTCCACATGCACCACGTTTCCATAATTTTCTCTGTGAATCACACCGCAACCATTTTAAAGCAAATTGCTACCAAATGTGAAGACGGGTGCAGTCATAAAGTGCATGACATTCCCCTCTCCCTTCACGTTGGTAGAAAGGCACCTAACAGTAAGGGCCATTCAAAGACCCTATCGTGTGCTCAGCGCGGTGGCAGAATCCAAACCAGCATCTCCCCTTGAGAGGCAGATTCCACACATGCCAGCTCTATTTCCCCTGGCCCATGGCCACTAGTGCTGTCTCAGTGCCCCTGTGTGCTGCTCACTGCCGCTACGCTCCACTCCAGCCCCATATACGCTCATTTATTTTTCCTAAAACAACACGAGGCCCCTCGACATCAAAGACCAATGGGGGTCTCTGGTGGGGGAAGCCATACCACCGGAGACAAAACATGACTGAGGTACCCTTTAATAACGTTTCAGAGGAAAGGAGGAGTGTTGTCTGTTCTTGGGTAATAACATACAGGACTTCTACATTCCAGTTAGTTCTAAACAGGAGACCCTGCTGTTCCTAGAGTTGTCTGTGTCTCTTCACTTCGACCTGGCCCCTCTGCTCTCTACCTGGGTCCTGGGTATCAATCCTCAGCCACGTGGAGGACCTCACCTCGCCGGGGTCAGCAGGACTATCCTACCCTCTGACTCTGATTGCGTAAGATAGAAGGGGAACTAATTGCTCACCCCTTGCTGTCCGAAGGCCCTGGTGGAGATACAGCCTGCCTGACTCTTTGACATTCCATCCTTTTAGAAGCATTTACTCCCCAGGGATCTCCACCACTCTGCAGTCATCCCTAATGACTCAATGTTTCCCAGAAGTCTCCATGTCTCCCCAAAACAATGGGCATCTGTGTCTCTGGGTGGAGCTGAAGAGTCTTAAACTCTTCTGGGCTTTGCACCCCACTTAGCCATATGGTGGTTTTCACTGGTCTTTCTCTCTGGGCTTGTAATTAGATCCCACCATGCAATGAGGAGAGAAGATGGAATGTGACAAACAATAAATGGATGGAAACAGAGTTTGTTTCATGTTTGGGGTTGGAGAGGAACATTTCGGGACCTGCACCTTTCTCTTCTTCACGTCTGGCTGATTAATAGCTGAGCCTAGTCATGATCAAAGGGACATTTCAAACATTTTCAACTTCATATTCTCCAGCACCACCCCAACATCAACCTACAGTATACAAATGGTGCATTTCTATGTTTAGGAGTAAAAAATATAGAGGAACTGTTTCCAATGACATCATGAACCAATTATTATGTAACACCTACTCATAATTGGTTAAAATCACGATTCAACACATCTTCCTTTTTTAATACGAAACATAGAAACTTGCAGTTTTCACATATGTTGATGTTGGGGAGGTGCTGGAGATGATGAGTATGAAGTAGAATTGTTTTGACATTTTCCTTTAAGAGGCTCTGCCAGTTCAGTAGTGTGGAAGGCTCTGCCAGTTCAGTAGTGTGGAAGGCTCTGCCAGTTCAGTAGTGTGGAAGGCTCTGCCAGTTCAGTAGTGTGGAAGGCTCTGCCTGTTCAGTAGTGTGGAAGGCTCTGCCTGTTCAGTAGTGTGGAAGGCTCTGCCTGTTCAGTAGTGTGGAAGGCTCTGCCTGTTCAGTAGTGTGGAAGGCTCTGCCTGTTCAGTAGTGTGGAAGGCTCTGCCTGTTCAGTAGTGTGGAAGGCTCTGCCTGTTCAGTAGTGTGGAAGGCTCTGCCTGTTCAGTAGTGTGGAAGGCTCTGCCTGTTCAGTAGTGTGGAAGGCTCTGCCTGTTCAGTAGTGTGGAAGGCTCTGCCTGTTCAGTAGTGTGGAAGGCTCTGCCTGTTCAGTAGTGTGGAAGGCTCTGCCTGTTCAGTAGTGTGGAAGGCTCTGCCTGTTCAGTAGTGTGGAAGGCTCTGCCTGTTCAGTAGTGTGGAAGGCTCTGCCTCTTCAGTAGTGTGGAAGGCTCTGCCTCTTCAGTAGTGTGGAAGGCTCTGCCTCTTCAGTAGTGTGGAAGGCTCTGCCTGTTCAGTAGTGTGGAAGGCTCTGCCTGTTCAGTAGTGTGGAAGGCTCTGCCAGTTCAGTAGTGTGGAAGGCTCTGCCAGTTCAGTAGTGTGGAAGGCTCTGCCTGTTCAGTAGTGTGGAAGGCTCTGCCTGTTCAGTAGTGTGGAAGGCTCTGCCAGTTCAGTAGTGTGGAAGGCTCTGCCAGTTCAGTAGTGTGGAAGGCTTTGTAGGGCATGTAGTGCTCTATTGAAAGAGATGCACCAGATAGCCTTAGTTTGTTCTTGAGGAAAGTGTAGGCTCTTTTTACAGAAGCATCATTCATTTCTATTCCAGGACAGAAGTGGGCTGGGCATTCATGTATTCCATGCTGAACATGGGGTTTCTTGACATTCAGCTATGTTCCTTTAAGGTGTGCATAATGTCTACTTCAGTTTGACCAAGTTCCCTTTTCTTACTTTGTTGAATCTGTTCAGAAATTCATGTGCATTTCAACATTGATGATGATGTTTGAGAGAAAAGTGTTCAGAGGAAACTTGACAATCAGTTGTTCCAATCCCAGTTTCCTTTTAGTTCTATAAATACATCGGAGGAGTGGTCTTACAATATCTATCTGCCTGTTAACACAGGGTTTCCCAAATTCTGTCCTGGGGCCCCTCCTGGGTGCATGTTTTGGTTTTTGCCCAAGCTCTACACAGCTGATCAAATTAACCAATTCATCATCAAGCTTTGATTATTTGAATCAGCTGTGTAGTACAAAGGCAAAAAACAAAACGAGCACCCAGGGGGGGGACCCAGGACCGACTTTGGGAAACCCTGTGTTTACACACCAACTGTGTTCAGTTGGGTTGCACTGTTTAGTTTTTTCAGCTTTTTCTCTCGCTCGCGCACGTTAAATCTGTTACTCTTATCACATGGCCTGGGAATTTCTGGGTGATCTGACCCTGTACAGCTAATCAGGAAAATGCCTTAAACTCCTTGGGTAAACATGTCCAGAAGTACTAGAGCAAGGGATTCTGATCTTTTTAAACAGTAAATGGTTGGCGATCACCTTGCTTACGACCTCTGTACTGGATTGTGGATTTCACAACAGATGCAGAGTTTCCGCTGCAGTCATTTAGTTGTGGCGCTGCGCCATTGCAAACTCATTGCCGCCACGCAAAAAAAAATATGGAACAGCCGGGGCGCACTTTGAAGATACTAGAATAGTACACATTTAAGTCCAAAGTTGATCTATTTACCTAGTCGGTTTGTTGTGCATTCTGTGCGAGATGAATATTCCTCTCAAGGCACATTGAAGTTGCGAGTACCATAGGGAGGGAAACATGCATTCTGACAAGCAGTCAATGCACAACGATTCATACTGCAATCACAGGGAAAACAGTTGTTTTAATGGCCTTTGTTAAAAAGAGGGGGTTCCCAGCATCCCATTACCACTTTATTTATTAATTTATTATCAACTCCTAAATATGCGGGAACTGCACCAGTTTAAACCAAGAGTTTTTAGTAGCTGAATGGTTAAATGCACCTTACTGCTCCGCAATTCGCTGTGAGTGTATAAGGGAGAGTGAGGCTGAATATAACATGGGTAGCTTGGGGTAAAGTGTATTCCAGTTTTAAACAGGAGACTGCTGTTCCTAGAGTTATCTGTGTGTCTCTTCACTTCCACCTGGCCCCTGCTCTCTGCCTGGGTCCTGGGTATCAAACCTCAGCCATGTGGAGGACCTCGCCAGGGCCAGCAAGACTCTCCTACCCTCTGACCTCTGACACTGATTGCGTAAGGTCGAAGGGGGAAGAGATGACCTGTGTGTGTATGTAGAGGGGATGCATGAGAGGATTCATGTGGGGTAGAAGTTGGGTTAGCTTGCCCTGTAGCTTGTCCTGTAGTGTTTTGGAGTTCCATGGGACAGATGAACTGTAGGGGAAGTGTCCTACTTTTTGAAGGCACATGACAGAGATGTGTAAGGTAACCCAGAAGTGACTTGGGGTGGTTCACATATGGGTCATAGCACCCCATTATCCTGTGGGTTGCCCCAGGGTTAGAATGGGTCAATAAAGGAAGAAAGGCCCTCCGTTAATCACAAGTGGCCCTAGGGGCAACTGATCTGTGAGATATCTCTGAGGAGGAAGTGAAGGTATGGTGTATAGTGAACTAAGTTACCAAAAGAATAGTATGTGCCTTTTTCATTAGCCGCTAATGATATAGCTACACTCAAAAGACTGACAGGATTCAATCCAAGTCAGTCAGGCGAAGATCAAACACACTTTAAACTTGTTGTTACGGATCGGTGCGCAATCGCCATTGCACAACGTGTGCAAGTCTACCTAGAGATTCTCATGAAATAGATATCTATTATATAGACATTTCTATGTTGACCTATAGCCCGTAAACACATTCTTTCTGTGTCAAGATATAGCTAATGGGATCCAGATTTCAGGCGCTATTCATTACGTAGCCAAATTAATGAAGCCCTGAGTCTCTTATTTTGACGAAGATTCAAACCTTCCCTCCTCAGCTCTGCGAATGAAAGCAAAAGTAAATCCAACCTGGTTATCATCACATGTGCCTCACTCTGAGTCATTGTAAGTATATCACCAGTACATTGAGGAGGAGTCTGTGGTTGAAATAGTTGAGTTTAAATGAGTCACACGTTGACTGGATGTTTCTAGGTCTGACACAGGCGCTAACACTGTCATCTGTCTGTGCAATCGGTGGCTGGACTAACAGCAGCGCTTTAAAGACATTGGGAATAAGACTTGTTCTCTTTTTATCTCTGTGCGCCTGGCTTGGTAAGATCATTTCTTAGTTCTTGCCAGATGTTGACTGAAGTCACTCTTATTGTGTCGTTTTTCCAGTTAAAAAGTACTATGTTGAACTTTAAGCATCTGGTTAAATGGGTCTGGGTGGCTGGTGCTTGTTGTGACTGTCCTTACTTTCTCTCTGTCCCAGTTTTCACTCTCTCCCTTGTAAAGTAAAAGTTTTATGGTGTCCTCAAAAAAACTAGATTACAGACCTACTTTTTTACCATTCTTTTAACTAGAACAGCAAGTCCAAGCTCTGGTTTTATTTTAAACCTGCTCTAAGCATTACCATGTTACTGGACCTAGATGTCTTCATGTACAGATTGCTATGCCGAGAAGCCTTTCATTGCTCTGATGAACGGCCAGTACCACCATGTGCACTAGTCTCTGGCATGACAAGCATGCGTATCGGTTGACCTAAAGGATACATTGCTGACTTTCATAGTTGAGGTTAATGGGAGCATGTTGTTTCTGTGGCTCCTGTGGCGCACCTCCAGATCAGTGTTAAGAGGATGTGTGATTGAGAGGATGTGTGATTGTATTACTGTAATCCAAGGAGTGTGTTCTGATGCTGTATCTGGTTCCATATGAACACATGTAGAAGCACAGTTCAGATTCCACAGGCGTTTCTCTCTGACCCCACACTGGGATGGTCTCTCTGTCACCATGTCCTACAGTCTGGAAACCAGGGGTCCCGGTGTCTGTCCAGTGCCTCCTAGCTGGGTGGGGAGACGGCGGAGGGTGGGGTAGGGTTGGGTGGTATGTGCAGCTGGTAGACATGGTGTCTCAGATCAGGGAGGTGCGTTCAGCTGTCTCATGATGACAGCTGGGTCTTTAACCTCAGAGGTGTCCCTGCATGTCCCCCATCGCTCTGCCACTCCTGCTTGGGTTGTCTCTGTTGTGGGGTTCCTACACTACATGACCAAAAGTATGTTGTGGATACCTGCTCGTCAAACATCTCATTACAAAACCATGGGCATTAATATAGAATTGGTTCCCCCTTTTCTGCTATAACAGCCTCCTCTCTTCTGGGAAGGCTTTCCACTAGATGTTGGAACATTGCTGCGGGGACTTGCTTCCATTCAGCCACAAGCATTAGTGAGGTCGGGCACTGATGTTGGATGATTAGGCCTGGCTCGCATTCGGCATTCCAATTCATCCCAGATTCGTCCATTGGACTGCCAGATGGCGAAGCGTGATTGATAACTCCAGAGAACGCGTTTCCACTGCTCCAAAGTCCCATGGCGGGGAGCTTTACATCACTCCAGCTGATGCTTGACATTGCGCATTGTGATCTTAGGCTTGTGTGGGGCTGCTCGGCCATGGAAACCCATTTCATGAAGCTCCCAACGAACAGTTCTTGTGCTGACGTTACTTCCAGAATCTGTTTGGAACTCGGTAGTGAGTGCTTCAACCGAGGACAGACAATTTTTATGCGCTTCAGCACCTGGCGGTCCCGTTCTGTGTGCTTGTGTGGCCTACCACTTCGCGTCTGAGCCATTGTTGCTGCTAGACCTTTCCACTTCACAATAACAGCACTTACAGTTGACTGCTGCAGCTCTAGCAGAGCAGAAATTTGATGAACTGACTTGTTGGAAAGGTGACATCCTATGACGGTGCCAAGTTGAAAGTCACTGAGCTCTTCAGTAAGGCCATTCTACTGCCAATGTTTGTCTATGGAGATTGCATGGCGGTGTGCTCAATTTTATACACCTGTCAGTAACAGGTGTGGGTGAACTAGCCGAATCCACTATTTTGAAGGGGTGTCAACATACTTTTGTGTATATAGTGTATATCACTTTGGCATTGGGATATTCCTCCAATTTTGGTTTCTGATGACGTATGTGTCAAACCATGTGGTCACTGTTGGAAATTTACCTTTGTCTTGTGTCCTTCTTCTACGCAGATTGTGATGATCTCATTGGCCCAAGTTCTGAGGTGTTTGTGTTGAGAGCCTGGCCTATAGGACCTCATTTCCTCTTCCTGTCTGACGGGATGATAATAATAGCCCCTGTTTTGAGACCCCTACTATTCCCAAGGGCTTGTATTTTAGGGGTACTTCCCCATCCATATCCCTATCCACCAAAGTGACTCAGCTGATGGGTTTTACAACCATGGTTATTCCAGGAAGGAAAGAAAGAACATTTCTTGCAAGTAGCTTAATATGTATATTTAGCTTGCTTTTCCTACCACAATCACACTCCGTGGAGGTAGGAGCAGTGGTCAGGGGCGTATGACACCAGAGCTGCCGAGACAAATTGAAATTCGCTGACCGTTAAGTTGATTTGCTGCGCCATAACCCAATCGAATTACCCAGTTGGGCTCCAAAGGATTCTAACTTAATTTCAACCTTCGGCGTTACTCAACGTCTCACATGTTAGCCAAGGCCTTAAGGAATGTGTGTGTCTCTATGGAAAACAAGTGAATGTGTTAAATAAAATTTGATTTGTCACGTGCCGAATACAACCAGTGTAGTTACAAGCCCTTAACCAACAATGCAGTTTAAGAAAATACCTATAAAAAAAAAAGTAAGATAAGAATTACAAATAATTACAGAGCAGCAGTAGCTAACAATAGTTGAGGTGATATGTACATGTAGGTAGAGTTATTAAAGTGATAATAAGATAAGACAGATAATAACAGAGTAGCAGCAGGGTGGGGCAATGCAAATAGTCTGGGTAGCCATTTGATTAGCTGTTCAGGAGTCTTATGACATGGGGGTGGAAGCTGCGAAAGTATTCACCCCCCTTGGCATTTTTCCTATTTTGTTGCCTTACACCCTGGAATTAAAACAGTTTTTTGGGGGGTAGTATCATTTGATTTACACAACATGCCTACCACTTTGAAGATGAAAAATATGTTTTATTGTGAAACAAACAAGAAATAAGACAAGAAAACTGAACTTGAGCGTGCGTAACTATTCACCCCCCCAAAGTCAATACTTTGTAGAGACACCTTTTACAGCAATTACAGCTGCAAGTCTCTTGGGGTATGTCTCTAAGCTTGGCACATCTAGCCACTGGGATTTTTGCCCATTCTTCAAGACAAAAATGCTCCCACTCCTTCAAGTTGGATGGCTTCCACTGGTGTACAGCAATCTTTAAGTCATACCACAGATTCTCAATTGGATTGAGGTCTGGGCTTTGACTAGGCCATTCCAAGACATTTAAAGTTGATGTCGAAGTTTACATACACCTAGGCAAATTCATTTAAACTCAGTTTTTCACAATACCTGACATTTAATCCTAGTAAAAAATCCCTGTCTTAGGTCAGTTAGGATCACCACTTCATTTTAAGAATTTGAAATGTCAGAATAATAGTTGAGAGAATGATTTATTTCAGCTTTTATTTCTTTCATCACATTCCCAGTGGGTCGGAAGTTTACATACACTCAATCAGGATTTGGTAGCATTGCCTTTTAACTTGGGTCAAATGTTTCGGGTAGCCTTCCACAAGCTTCCCACAATAAGTTGGGTGAATTTTGGCCCATTCCTCCTGACAGAGCTGGTGTAACTGAGTCAGGTTTGTAGGCCTCCTTGCTCGCACACGCATTTTCAGTTCTACCCACAAATTTTCTATAGGATTGAGGTCAGGGCTTTGTGATGACCACTCCAATACCTTGACTTTGTTGTCCTTAAGCCATTTTGCCACAACTTTGGACGTATGCTTGGGGTCATTGTCCATTTGGAAGACCCATTTGCAACCAAGCTTTAACTTCCTGACTGATGTCTTGAGATGTTGCTTCAATATATCCACATAATTTTCCTGCCTCATGATGCCATCTATTTTGTGAAGTGCACCAGTCCCTCCTTCAGCAAAGCACCCCCACAACATGATGCTGCCACCCCCACGCTTCACGGTTGGGGTGTTGTTCTTCGGCTTGCAAACCTCCGCCTTTTTCCTCTAAACATAACGGTGGTCATTATGGCCAAACAGTTCTATTTTTGTTTCATCATACCAGAGGAACTTTCTCCAAAAAGTACGATCTTTGTCCCCATGTGCAGTTGCAAACTGTGGTCTGGCTTTTTTATGGCAGTTTTGGAGCAGTGGTTTCTTCCTTGTTGAGCAGCCTTTCAGGTTATGTCGATTTATAAGGACTCGTTTTACTGTGGATATAGATACTTTTGTACCCGTTTCCTTCAGCATCTTCACAGGGTCCTTTGCTGTTGATCTGGGATTGATTTGCCCTTTTCGCACCAAAGTACATTCATCTCTAGGAGACAGAACGCGTCTCCTTCCTGAGCGGTATGACCGCTGTATGGTCCCCTGGTGTTTACACTTGTGTACTATTGTTTGTACAGATGAACGTGGTACCTTCAGGTGTTTGAAAATTGCTCCCAAGGATGATCTAGACTTGTGGAGGGCTACAATTTTTTTTCCGAGGTCTTGGCTGATTTCTTTTGATTTTCCCATGATGTCAAGCAAAGAGGCACTGAGTTTGAAGATAGGCCTTGAAATACATCCACAGGTACAACTCCAATTCACTCAGGCTAATTGACATCATTTATCAGACGCTTCTAAAGCCATGACATAATTTTCAGGAATTTTCCAAGCTGTTTAAAGACAGTCAACTTAGTGTATGTAAACTTCTGACCAACTGGAATTGTGATAGTGAAATAATCTGTCTGTAAACAATTGTTGGAAAAATTACTTCTGTCAAGCACAACATAACCGACTTGCCAAAACCATAGTTTGTTAACAAGAAATTTATGGAGTGGTTGAAAAACGAGTTTCAATAACTCCAACCTAAGTGTATGTAAACTTCCGATGAAATGTGTCCCCTTAAACCACTTGTGTTGCTTTAGCAGTATGCTTAAGGTCATTGTCCTGCTGGAAGGTGAACCTCCATCCCAGTCTCATATCTCTGGAAGACTGAAACAGGTTTCCCTCAAGAATTTCCCTGTATTTAGCACCATCCATTATTCCTTCAATTCTGACCAGTTTCCCAGTCCCTGCCGATGGAAAAACATCCCACCGCATGATGCTGCCACCACCATGCTTTACTGTGGGGATGGTGTTCTATGGGTGATGAGAGGTTTTGGGTTTGCTCCAGACATAGCATTTTCCTTGATTGCCAAACATCTCAATTTTAGTCTCATCTGACCAGAGTACCTTCTTCCATATGTTTGGTGACTCTCCCACCTGCCTTTTGGCGAACACCAAATGTGTTTGCTTATTTTTTTCTTTAAGCAATGGTTTTTTTCTGGCCACTCTTCCCTAAAGTCTAGCTCTGTGGAATGTATGGCTTAGTGGTCCTATGGACAGATACTCCAATCTCCGCTGTGGAGCTTTGCAGCTCCTTCAGGGTTATCTTTGGTCTCTTTGTTGCCTCTCTACGATTTAATGTCTTCCTTGCCTGGTCTGGGAGTTTTGGTAGCCGGCCTACTCTTGGCAGGTTTGTTGTGGTACTATATTCTTTCCATTTTTTAATAATGGATTTAATGGTGCTTTGTGGGATGTTCAAAGCTTCTGATATATTTCTTTTATAACCCAACCCTGATCTGTAATTCTCCACAACTTTGTCCCTGACCTGTTTGGAGAGCTCCTTGGTCTTCATGGTGGCCCTTCCTTAGTGGTGTTGCAGACTCTGGGGCCTTTCAGAACAGGTGTATATGTATATATATATATATACACTGCTCAAAAAAATAAAGGGAACACTTAAACAACACAATGTAACTCTAAGTCAATCACACTTCTGTGAAATCAAACTGTCCACTTAGGAAGCAGCACTGATTGACAATAAATTTCACATGCTGTTGTGCAAATGGAATAGACAAAAGGTGGAAATTATAGGCAATTAGCAAGACACAGACCACTTCTCAGTTCCTATGCTTCCTGGCTGATGTTTTGGTCACTTTTGAATGCTGGCGGTGCTTTCACTCTAGTGGTAGCATGAGACAGAGTCTACAACCCACACAAGTGGCTCAGGTAGTGCAGCTCATCCAGGATGGCACATCAATGCGAGCTGTGGCAAAAAGGTTTGCTGTGTCTGTCAGCGTAGTGTCCAGAGCATGGAGGCGCTACCAGGAGACAGGCCAGTACATCAGGAGACGTGGAGGAGGCCGTAGGAGGGCAACAACCCAGCAGCAGGACCGCTACCTCCGCCTTTGTGCAAGGAGGAGCACTGCCAGAGCCGTGCAAAATGACCTCCAGCAGGCCACAAATGTGCATGTCTGCTCAAATGGTCAGAAACAGACTCCATGAGGGTGGTATGAGGGCCCGACGTCCACAGGTGGGGGTTGTGCTTACAGCCCAACACCGTGCAGGACGTTTTGCATTTGCCAGAGAACACCAAGATTGGCAAATTCGCCACTGGCGCCCTGTGCTCTTCACAGATGAAAGCAGGTTCACACGCACATGTGACAGACGTGACAGAGTCTGGAGACGCCGTGGAGAACGTTCTGCTGCCTGCAACATCCTCCAGCATGACCGGTTTGGCGGTGGGTCAGTCATGGTGTGGGGTGGCATTTCTTTGGGGGGCCGCACAGCCCTCCATGTGCTCGCCAGAGGTAGCCTGACTCCCATTAGATACCGAGATGAGATCCTCAGACCCCTTGTGAGAACATATGCTGGTGCGGTTGGCCCTGGGTTCCTCCTAATGCAAGACAATGCTAGACCTTATGTGGCTGGAGTGTGTCAGCAGTTCCTGCAAGAGGAAGGCATTGATGCTATGGACTGGCCCGCCCGTTCCCCAGACCTGAATCCAATTGAGCACATCTGGGACATCATGTCTCGCTCCATCCACCAACGCCACGTTGCACCACAGACTGTCCAGGAGTTGGCGGATGCTTTAGTCCAGGTCTGGGAGGAGATCCCTCAGGAGACCATCCGCCACCTCATCAGGAGCATGCCCAGGCGTTGTAGGGAGGTCATACAGGCACGTGGAGGCCAGACACACTACTGAGCCTCATTTTGTCTTGTTTTAAGGACATTACATCAAAGTTGGATCAGCCTGTAGTGTGGTTTTCCACTTTAATTTTGAGTGTGACTCCAAATCCAGACCCCCATGGGTTGATAAATTTGATTTCCATTGATCATTTTTGTGTGATTTTGTTGTCAGCACATTCAACTATGTAAAGAAAAAAGTATTTAATAAGAATATTTCATTCATTCAGATCTAGGATGTGTTATTTTAGTGTCCCCCTTTAGTCTGTTGGTGATGTGAAATTTATTGTCAATCAGTGTTGCTTCCTAAGTGGACAGTTTGATTTCACAGAAGTGTGATTGACTTGGAGTTACATTGTGTAGTTTAAGTGTTCCCTTTATTTTTTTGAGCAGTGTATATATCATGTGACACCTAGATTGCACACAGGTGGACTTTATTTAATTAATTATGTGACTTCTGAAGGTAATTGGTTGCACCAGATCTTATTTAGGGGCTTCATAGCAAAGGGGTGAATACATATGCACGCACCACTTTTTCATTTTTTTGAATTTTTTGAAACAAGTTATTTTCATTTCAGTTCACCAATTTCGACTATTTTGTGTATGTCCATTACATGAAATCCAAATAAAAATCCATTTAAATTACAGGTTGTAATGCAACACAATAGGAAAAACACCAAGGGTGATTACTTTTGCAAGGAATTGTAGAAGCCTCTTGGACCTAGACTTGGCGCTCTGGTACTACTTGCTGTGCGGTAGCAGATTGAACAGTCTATGACTAGGGTGGCTGGAGTCTTTGACAATTTTTAGGGCCTTCCTCTGACACCGCCTGGTATAGAGGTCCTGGATGGCAGGAAGCTTGGCCCCGGTGATGTACTGGGCCGTACGCACTACCGTCTGTAGTGCCTTGCGGTCGAATGCCGAGCAGTTGCCATACCAGGCAGTGATGCAACCCGTCAGGATGCTCTCGATGGGGCAGCTGTAAAACCTTTTGAGGATCTGAGGACCAATGCCAAATCTTTTCAGTCTCCTGAGGGGGAATAGATTTTGTCGTGCCCTCTTCACGACTGTCTTGGTGTGCTTGGACCCTGTTAGTCTGTTGGTGATGGAACTTGGAAGCTCTCAACCTGCTCCACTACAGCCCCGTCGATGAGAATGGGGGAGTGCTTGGTCCTCCTTTTCCTGTTGTCCACAATAATTTCCTTTGTCTTGATCACGTTGAGAGAGAGGTGGTTGTCCTTGCACCACACGGTCAGATCTCTGACCTCCTCCCTATAGGCTGTCTCATTGTTGTCGGTGATCAGACCTACCACTGTTGTGTCATCGGCAAACTTAATGATGGTGTTGGAGATGTCCCTGGCCCGTGCAGTCATGAGTGAACAGGGAGTACAGGAGGGGACTGAGCACGCACCCCTGAGGTGCCCCCGTGTTGAGGATCAGCGGATGTGTTGTTACCTACCCTTACCACCTGTGGTCGGCCTGTCAGGAAGTCCAGGATCCAGTTGCAGAGGGAGGTGTTTAGTCCCAGGATCCTTAGCTTAGTGATGAGCTTTGAGGGTACTATGGTGTTGAACGCTGAGCTGTAGTCAATGAATAGCATTCTCACGTAGGTGTTCCTTTTGTCCAGGTGTGAAAGGGTAGTGTGGAGTGCAATAGGGATTGCATCATCTGTGGATCTGTTTGTGTGGTATGCAAATTGGAGTGAGTCTATGGTTTCTAGGATAATGGTGTTGTGAGCCATGACCAGCCTTTCAAAGCACTTCATGGCTACAGACATTTAGGCAGGTTACCTTAGTGTCCTTGGTCACATGGACGTTGGTCTGCTTGAAACATGTTGGTATTACAGACTCAGACAGGGAGAGGTTGAAAATGTCAGTGAAGACACTTGCCAGTTGGTCAGCGCATGCTCGGAGTACATGTCCTGCTAATCCGTCTGGCCCTGCGGCCTTGTGAATGTTGACCTGTTTAAAGGTCTCACTCACATCGGCTACGGAGAGCGTGATCACACAGTCATTCGGAACAGCTGATGCTCTCATGCATGTTTCAGTGTTACTTGCCTCGAAGCGAGCATATAATTATTTTGCTCATCTGGTAGGCTCGTGTCACTGGCAGCTCTAGGCTGTGCTTCCCTTTGTTGTCTGTAATAGTTCGCAAGCCCTGCCACATCCGATGTGCGTCGGAGCCGGTGTAGTACGATTCGATCTTAGTCCTGTATTGATGCTTTGCCTGTTTGATGGTTCGTCGGAGGGCATAGCGGGATTTCTTATAAGCTTCCAGGTTATAGTCCCGCTCCTTGAAAGCGGCAGCTCTACCCTTTAGCTCAGTGCGAATGTTGCCTGTAATCCATGGCTTCTGGTTGGGGTATGTTATAGATTTTGAAAATGAGTGCTGTTTTTGTCTGAATACTGGTAATGTCTTTTTTATATTCCGTGGCATATAATAATTTATTTTAAGTTTACATTATTTGAAAAGTACCCAACAGCCAATGTGGTCAGTGTGATGAAACACAGGCTCTTTTTATGATTGTGGTAAAGAAAACATGTTGACAGTGTCAATGAGCCCGTAAGCTCAGCACTGCCATACTGATGTTAGGTAAGTGTTTATGTCTGCTTGAGAGAATCTGTAGATAGTCTTTAAATGGGACTCTGCTCCATAGAGGGGCGTTGCCGTGACAATAGCAGAGCCAGGCATTGTCTAAAGGCTCCCCGGCCTGGGGCCCCTGAATGAGACCTCTGAGGAATGTCAACGTTCCTGCTCATTCCCTGACGGCACTCTCCCACGACAAATCCCCTTCACGTTCTCTCTCTCTCGTTCTCTCGCTCTCTCTCTCTCACTTCACCCTATTTTCTAACCACTGCTTTCTTACTCTGTCTCACTGTTTTAGAAGTGAGATCATTCTGGTTGGGTGGTATTTATTTTTTTATATTTAACTAGGCAAGAGGTTGTTGGTGGTAAATTATAGTTGGATTAGGACTGCTACAGTGAGGAAAGCTTATCTACTGTGGGCATTGGCATGAAGCCAGATGTGATTGGGATAATCATCTATTGCGCACCAACTGTTTGTGTTAACAAACAAAATAATGAGCCGATGCTGGAGGGCTGAACACTAGCCTGGCTGTGCCACCCTGGGTGTGGTGTGACAATGACAAGTGAACAACAACCACAAAGCCAGATTAAATCCCCAGCTCTGCTCTGTGCTAGGAGCTTGACTCAGCATGTCCAAACTTCCTCTCTTATCATTCTGTTGTGTTGCTCTGGTTTCACCTCAAAACAACATCAATGCAGAGGATAGGGTTTCTGTTGTTATTGGTGACATTTTAAAGAGGACTGACATCATTTAGCGTGTAGATGGAATTAGCACTCGGGTAGTATGGGGATGTCGAGTGTAATGGCAGTGATGCTGTGTAGGGACTTAGACAATGTTCTTTCATATATGGTTGCTTTTGTTTGAGTTTAATTTAGCAACATGTAAACCCCCTATAAGTGAAGGTCACCCCTCTCATTCGGCCTTACTCCAGCGTGAATGTTAGATTTGTCATTTCCTGTTTGTGTTGTATGGGAGGCTCCAGGGGGCTTCAGCGATATGAAGTAGAACCCCACCCCCCTCTCAAGGTCATCAGTGGTAAACCAGACCACTCATCACTCTCACCACTGGAGAATGAGACTAGTCATAAGATGGAACCTGTTGGTCATCAATTACATTTACCAGTTCCATGTCATGAGTAGTAACCTTATGATATGTGTGGGGGGGGTGTACAGTCACCGGCCAGTTTATTAGGTATACCACCCGTTCACGAAAATAGTTTGCTGTTACAGACAGTGAGTCACGTGGCCGTGGCTTGCTATATAAAACAGGCATCGAGACATTCCGTTACTGTTTGATTGAACGTTACAATGGGCATAACGAGTGGCCTAAGCGACTTTCAGCGTGGTATGATCTAGAGGTCGACCGATTATGATTTTTCAATGCCGATACCGGTTATCGGAGGACCAAAAAAAGCCGATACCGATTAATCGGCCGATTTAAAAAATATATAAAAATAAAAATAAAAAAAATGTTTTTTTTATTAAATTTTTTACTTTTTTTTATAATAATGACAATTACAACAATACTGAATGAACACTTTTATTTTTACTTAATTTAATACATCAATAAAATCAATTTAGCCTCAAATAAATAATGAAACATGTTCAATTTGGTTTAAATAATGCAAAAACAAAGTGTTGGAGAAGAAAGTAAAAGTGCAATATGTGCCATGTAAGAAAGCTAACGTTTAAGTTCCTTGCTCAGAACATGAGAACATATGAAAGCTGGTGGTTCCTTCTAACATGAGTCTTCAATATTCCCAGGTAAGAAGTTTTAGGTTGTAGTTATTATAGGAATTATAGGACTATTTTTCTCTCTACGATTTGTATTTCATATACCTTTGACTATTGGATGTTCTTATAGGCACTTTAGTATTGCCAGTGTAACAGTATAGCTTCCATCCCTCTCCTCGCCGCTACCTGGGCTCGAACCAGGAACACATCGACAACAGCCACCCTCGAAGCAGCGTTACCCATGCAGAGCAAGGGGAACAACTACTCCAAGTCTCAGAGCGAGTGACGTTTGAAACGCTATTAGCGTTCACCCCGCTAACTAGCTAGCCATTTCACATCGGTTACACCAGCCTAATCTCGGGAATTCATAGGCTTGAAGTCATAAACAGCGCAATGCTTGAAGCATTGCGAAGAGCTGCTGGCAAAACGCACGAAAGTGCTGTTTGAATGAATGCTTACGAGCCTGCTGGTGCCTACCATTGCTCAGACTGCTCTATCAAATCATAGACTTAATTATAACATAATACACAGAAATACGATCCTTAGGTCATTAATATGGTTGAATCCGGAAACTATCATTTAGAAAACAAAACGTTTATTCTTTCAGTGAAATACGGAACCGTTCCGTATTTTATCTAACGGATGGCATCCCGAAGTCTAAATATTGCTGTTACATTGCACAACCTTCAATGTTATGTCATAATTGCGTAAAATTCTGGCAAATTAGTTCGCAATGAGCCAGGCGGCCCAAACTGTTGCATATACCCTGACTCTGCGTGCAATGAACGCAAGAGAAGTGACACAATTTCACCTGGTTAATATTGCCTGCTAACCTGGATTTATTTTAGCTAAATATGCAGGTTTAAAAATATATACTTCTGTATATTGATTTTAAGAAAAGCATTGATGTTTATGGTTGGAGTCCTTTTTTGCGAATGCGCACCGCATCGATTACATGCAACGCAGGACACGCTAGATAAACTAGTAATATCATCAACCATGTGTAGTTATAACTAGTGATTATGATTGATTGTTTTTTATAAGATAAGTTTAATGCTAGCTAGCTAGCAACTTACCTTGGCTTCTTACTGCATTCGCGTAACAGGCAGGCTCCTCGTGAGGCAGGTGGTTAGAGCGTTGGACTAGTTAACCGTAAGGTTGCAAGATTGAATCCCTGAGCTGACAAGGTAAAAATCTGTCGTTCTGCCCCTAAACAAGGCAGTTAACCCACCGTTCCTATGCCGTCATTGAAAATAAGAATGTGTTCTTAACAGACTTGCCTAGTTAAATAAAGGTGTAAAAAAAATATATATATATATTTTTAAATATTGGCAAAATCGGCGTCCAAAAATACCGATTTCCGATTGTTATGAAAACTTGAAATCGGCCCTAATTAATTCCGATTAATCGGTCGACCTCTAGTATGATCATCGGTGCCAAGGCGTGCCGGTTCCAGTATCTCAGAAACGGATGGCCTCGTGGGCTTTTCACGCATGAGTGTCTAGGGTTTCCTGAGAATTGTGCGAATTCAGCGGCAGTTCTTTGGTCGAAAACAGCTCGTTGATGAGGTCGAAGGAAAATGGTAAGAATCGTGCAAGCTAACAGGCGGGCTACAAACAGGCAAATAACGGTGCATTACAACAGTGGTGTGCAGAACGGCATCTCAGAACATACAACTCATCGGTCCTGGTTAAAAACAAAAAGAAGCGGCTCCAGTGTGCACGAGATCACCAACACTGGACAATTGAGGAGTGGAAAAACATTCTCTGGTCATACGAATCCCAGTTCCTGTTGAGTCATGCTGATGGCAGTCAGGATTGGGGCCATAAGTAGTAGGAGTCCATGGCCCCATCCTGCCTGGTGTCAACGGTACAGGCTGGTGGTGTAATGGTATGGTGAATGTTTTCCTGGCACACGTTAGGACCCCTGATACCAATTGAGCAACGTTTCCATGCCCCGAAAAATTCTGTCTGTTCTGGATGCAAATGGTGTCCGACGCGGTTCTCGATGGGTGTATCTAATAAACTGGCCACTGAGTGTGTAATGTATTTAGCATGTGAACATTGTGCTAGGTAACATGTGGTCTTTGGCCTTTTGCTTAAATTCCTTCTTGTCCCTTTAATGGTTACTGTAATGTAGCCCATTCTGTGCCATAGTAAACTATTAACTGGCTGTTTTAAAACAGCCAGTTTTATGTTTCTGTATTTTTTGCAAGTCAATTCAAAGGTTAGTACCAACATCAGACCATAATCCTTGATCATAAAAATCTGCTTGACACTGCCTCTGTTGTGGAGGTAACATCACTGACATCACCAGCCCCTGACCATGACTGAAGGAGGACTTCCTCTGAGTCCCGCATTTCAGAGTTCAGACAGCAGCAGCACGTTTTCAGCTGTCTCCCACCTCAGTCTGTCACACTGCTGAGAACTAAAGCAGCCCTAACACAGCCGGTTTGAAGTGGCTCCCGTCCACTCTGCAGCGCGTGACTAGTCTCCGCTTCTCTGGATCCACGTGTGGGGCAGTAAAAACTGTTGATTGGTCTTTTGTCGCGGCTGAGCGGGGGGAAGGGAGGTGAGGCCCAGGAATGTTCCCAACACCACAGGGACAGGGCTGACTGTGCTGGGAGGCTGCCAGGTGGCTCAGGCCCAGCTGTTTATGGGCTGTGGAAGCTATATCTGCTCAACCATTTGAAGAGCCTGTTTACATTCAAATCACTGAGGTGGCGTGACTGTTTGAGGGAAAGCGAGAGAATGCAGTTCAGTGGCAGATGGGGGGGGGGGTAAGAAGGAAGTGAGGAAGTTTGCCATTGGCCCGAGAAGCTTGAGCCCCAGGGGAGTTGTTATTGTATTGTTACAAACTACAGAAGGTCTTCTCTGTTGTCTACCTGCTCCCCAGTAACTCCTGCCCTGAGACTTAGGAGGAGGTGTGTGTGCAGTGGGTCAGTCTGTTAGATGTCTGGCTGCAGAAGGATAGAGCCATGCAGGTTTAATAGTATCGATTACAGTGTGTTGTTGGCTATACGGTAGAGAGGGTGGAGGGCAGAAGGTAAGTCTCTGCTTTTCTAATCCTTGGTCTGTAGTGCTAGTACTGTAAAGCATGCTCAACCTTTGAGTCTTGAAGTTAGCAGATAACTCTTATATGCTGTATGATAGGAGTTGTTTCAGTCACAGTTGGTCAGATGGATAGAAGTGTTTATTTGCTGAACCACGGATGGATGGCAGTTAGATCTAAGTGAGGTATTGAGGAATGAATGAGGCCTGATGCTGGGGCCATAGGGATTACAGGGTTAGAAAGCGAGAGAGAGGTGTAAACAGATTACTGCCAGATTAGTTCCCAGTGCTTGGATTAGCATTCTGACAACGTCTGAAGTTAGCCGCAAGGGAGGAGTGTCAACCTCCAGTCCCTCAGGCCAGATGGAGACACTTCTACTGTAATTCTGCTCCCCAAGTATGTTCTCATACACTCTTCTCTACTACTCTACTCAGTATGTGAGTGTTTTGGAACTGTGGCAGCTGGGAATTTAGATCTTATCATGTTTTGTCATTTTCTCAAATGTTAACCAAATGTTTCACATGAGGTGTTTTGAGTCAGTGTAATTGATGGGTCACTACTCTTGGGAAGAGGTACTGTGTTATGGTCCAAAGCAGGAGAATGCTTAACAAACTTACAGTACGTAGGAAATGTTTTCCACACCTCTAACCCAGACAGCAATGAGAAGTCTTCTTTTGCCTCAGTCAGAAGTGCAATGGTAATTGTGTCTTTTTAGGAGGTTGGTTTGCACAACACACACTGGAGATATTGTCTTATGACTTAGACGGCAGTATTTTGGAGGGTCAGTGAAATGTCTGGGGAAGAATGCGAGGAATCGGATCACAGTTTTCCCAAATCTGTCTGAGCTTGGAATTTAAATTAGTGGAGCATTTTTTTGATGGTCACAATTTAGAAGTAACCACAGGCTTGTTGAAGTTCGGGACAATGCTTTGCTTGTTCGGGTGACTGTCATCTTGTGTGTGTGTTTTTATCTGCAGTTATCTCTTTAAATCCAAACCCAGATCTCATCCTTTCCCATATTCTCTTTCTATTCCAGAGAGCGCTCTCAGAGATGGCAGCCTTCCCCAGGGTCTAAGGCAGCAATGTTGGTTAAAGTAAACAGTGTCAGTCGGATCCAGCCTGGAGGCCCATCTAGCCCGGACCTGCATCTCCGCCACCACAACACACACGCACACAACAAGCCCAATGGCCACCAAGCCTTTACCCTCCACCCCGTCAGCAGCAAACCCCCGGGGGCTCACTCCTGCACCACCCAGGGCTACAAGACCGCACCCTCCGGCAAGATGGCCGCCGACGCCCGGCAGGCCCACCACTTGAGAAAGATCGGCAACGGCAGCTTCTGTCTGGTGTCCTCTGACCCTCCCCAAACTCCAGGCAGTCACAGGTCCCAGCCCAGCACCCCCAGGTCAGTGTCACCACAGTACGCCTCCACACCTCACCTCTACGACGACCTGGGAAAAGAGTGTCCCATCTATGATGAGCCTCCTGTGGACATGGAGGTGGAGGGGGCTCACCTCCATAATGGGCCTGGTGGTCTATCCTGTCTCACCCCCACACACAGCCTGCAAAAGCCCAGGCTCCTCCAGCACCCTGGCTCCTCTCACTCAGAATCCAGGCACAAGAGGAACCCTTCTGCCTCTGACTACAGCCCTGCTGGCCTGGAGTGCATCAAGCACATGGTTGTTGTGGACCCAAAACAGGGCCTCCTCTCCACCTCCCCCGGTCCCACCCGCACCCCCTCCCCCACACCACGATCAGACCCCCTCTTGGCCCAGCCCCAGTCCCAGCCCCGGGGGCAGCAGAGGGAGCCAGGGACCCTGGAGAAAAAGCAGACATGGCGAGCCCTGGAGGCCAGTGTGTTGAGGGCAGTGGAGGCTCGTCACAGCAGGCAGAGCAGCCAGGCCTCCCAGGACTTCCCCACACCTCCAGGTCCCCAGACCACCGCCACCTACCAGGACTCTGGCTACTCCACTGGCCCCTCTCCGAGCCTGAGGAGGAAGAGCCGGCGGAGGCTGGGGGCCGGAGGCCGGCCTGGCTCAGTAGGCAGCAGCGGAGAGCTGTGTGCCCTTAACGAGAGGCTGATGGCGGAGATGAGGGAGGTGGTGAGCCGCTCCAACACCATGAGGGAGATGAAGGCTGGAGGCCTGGGGGCAGAGATTAGCGAGAGGGGCGCAGTGCCCCGGACACGTTCCCCCGTGGACTCCCTGCAGTGGTATGGAGGAGGAGGAAGGTGTGCGTCACGAGAAGACGTCCCCTCCGCCAGCCTCTCGCTGAGCAGGGCGGGTAATCATGGCAACCCAGCCCTGCCACCCCTGGAGATGCCTGGTAGGCAGAAGAGGACCTATGAGAAGGTGGACACCTTGGAGAAGAGCATCACCAGTCAGGCCGGCCTCTCCTCACCAGACACCCCCGGACCCCCCTCAGAGGTAAGCATACACTCCAGTATTTGTCTCTGTCTGGCTGTGAGAGAGAGGAGAAATATGGGAAAACCTTGGAAGTCCACTCCTGATAAATGGATTAGTTCTGGTTTGTCTGCTTAGTTAAAACTCTGACTGGTGCCTGTTGTTGTGTGGTCTGTTTATGTGGAACAGTTTATTTTTCTTTGGATTCTGTTTTGTCTGGAGGTGGTCACATTGCTGGTGCATTTCCAGGGCTACTTTTATTGCTAGATTACTAAGGATGTCTCTATGCCAAGTAAAATACATTAACAGAAGTATTTAAATTCATGGTTTTGTGTTTGTCTCCCATTTTCAGAGGTAAAAAAAATCTGAACAGAGTAAGGACAGATTAGGTCATTATGCGTATTCTAAAACTGGATAAATGTACTAATGGTATTTTAACTAGGCAGAGTAATTCACACAGATGGGATGGACAGAAGTGATAACTTGCTTGCTGTCAGGAGGTTGAATTATTAGGCTAGTACAGGTGCACATGATTTGTGCAAAGCCTCAGCGCTATGAAACCTACCATTTTATAATCCCAAAACCCTTTCAACAATGCACTTACTTCACCCACCCCCTCCATATGTCTTTATGAAGTTCCAGGAATCTAATGAAACTATAGAGCTAATAAGTCTTGAGGTTCAGTTGAAATTTAAATTAAGTCCTGAAATCAATAAGACTGGCGATAGAATCTGACTGAGAGAAACATAAGGTGCCGGGAAGATGCAACACTTTAAACATTCCAATCAGGAGCGTCAGGCTCAGAAGCCCCAGGCTCAGAAGCCCCACTGGACCAATATATGGCCCAGGCATGGTGCCTGTGAGCTTAGCGCTACCTGTCCCCCTCTGACTGTCCTAGACCTGGCCAACGCAGCAGGCCCCTGTCCCCCTGTGACAGCTCTCTGCCTGGGTATCAGGAGCCCGGGCCAAGCGTGGGAGAGCCAGGACATGGCTCCCCCTGGTCAGGAAGGAGGGCCACTGTGGCCCAGATGGCACAAGTTTGGCAGGGAGAGCTGAGTACGGGTGGGGTTCAGAGGCTGGTGCCATGAGGGGTTGGTACTGAAGCAATCGCATTTATACAAATATTGGAAACAAGCCCCTAATCCTGTCCTGAAATGTTCCACAGACCTGCTGTTATATCATGATACACACAGATTTGCTCGTACAGAATGCACACACACACTATTGGTTGTTGACTATACCTCATGTGAAGCTTTGGCTGCATTGGTCTATCCTTTCAGAAGCAGAACATGTACTTCTTATTTTATTTTTTTAAACAGTGAACCCAGTGGTTTAAAGCCAGCATGGAAATGTGATCTGTTTTCAATGTGTAATCTATACAACTCTGAATATTTGATACAGAAATCCGTTTTAGAGACTTGTTTTATTTAACTCTGCTGTTGAATTATCACCATGTCACGGTGCATCTGTAAGCTATCTGTGTATAAGAGAAGAGGAATTATAGAACGTATCATTCATACTGTAAATGTTCCTTTGCCTAGTTAAACTTGCCCGTGGTTCCATTTGATCTCAAACAGTGACCCATACCACTCATTTAACACCATTAAGACCATATGACCATAAAGAAGTGCCGCCAAACCCAAATCTGGAGATCTACACTATTTGATCAGGAACCCTAAATATAAGTTCCAGACTGTCTGGCACACTTTACTACTATATTACATCATAGTCAAATTAAAGAGATATGCTGAACGTTTTATGTTCAGATAGTACATTCCTGCTGTGAATTGGCCTGGGTTTCTTGTTGTTCCTGGATGTTTCTCTGACCAGAGCTGCATTACTGGTTTGGTTTTTGCTGTGAGGAGCAGTGACTGTGGACAGGGCTCCGTATAGGCAGAAATCCCACTTGGGATCAGACGAAGGATTTGCACATGTAGTCTTAAAGGAGCAGTGGGTCAGGCAGAACAGAGGTAGGGCCTCTCATGTCACTCTATGCTCCTCACCTGCTCCTGATGAAAAAGTCCATTTAGATATTGGGGAATTTTTGGTGGATGCGGCTTTAGAAAATGTATGTGTCGGTCCTGCAACAATTCCCCCTCGAGCCCTCGCATTGCAGAGCAAAGGTAAAGCAGCCTCGTCGACACTGAGGAGACTGCAGCTGTGGACATCCATACATACTGCTGCACTGACGCTTTCTCTTTCCCTCTCTCTCTCTCCCCTGAAGGTGGGAACCCTGGAACTGAAGGCTCAGTTGGACAGCAGGAAGAAAGGTATGGTGGACGGACGAACAGGCTCACTGGGTCCCCATCACCAACGCTCCGTCTCCCATGACAACATAGAGGGAGAAGGAAGAGGAGGAATAGGAGGCTCCTACCACCAGCTCTCTTACGCCACCCTGCGCAAGCCCCCGCCCCCAGACACCTCAGGCATGGCGGACTGGGCCAGCAAGCACCTGAACATGCACACCCAGGGCCTGTTCCGCCGCCGTGTCTCCATCGCCAACATGCTCTCCTGGAACCGCGGCTCCATCAAGAAGCCCATGCTGGTGACCAGCGACCGCGCTGTGAGGAAGGAGGCCTGTGAGATGTTCAAGCTGGTCCAGGCCTACATGGGAGACCGGCCCTCACGGCTGGACCGTCGCCACGCCGCCCTGCTCATCGTCACCAAGTGCTGGGGCATGCAGGGCCTGAGGGATGAGCTGTATGTGCAGCTGGTGAGGCAGACCACGGGCAACACCAGCCCTAGGAGCCTGGCTGCAGGCTGGGAGCTGATGGCTGTCAGCCTGGCCTTCTTTGCCCCCTCTCCCAAGTTCCGCTGCTACCTGGAGGGATACATCCAGAGGCACACGGATCCAAGCAGTGACAAGAAACGTGAGTCTCAGACTGAGCAACAGGGTGGGTCACCTTTCTCTCTTTGTTTCGTCACTGTCTGTGTGTCTGTCAGTATCAGCATGATGGGTATAGCTTGACGTGTGTGAGGATTTTGAAGTGTTTTTTCCCTCTTCTCTCCTGTTTGCTCTTCGGGGATGTTATTTGATTTTCTAAATAACCTTTTAACCTCTGCCTTATTTCCTGGTTTCCAGTGGCTCAGTTCATACTAGACCAGCAGGACATGAAGCTGAAGAAGAACTCAAAGTCCAGAAAGAAACGGAAACAGAACACAGATGAAGAAGGTAGGTCTGAGATCACTTAGGCAGCATTATAAAGATTTATGTTTGGTATGGGATGAGTTTTCCTAAAGAGGACATCTGTTGGAGAGTGCTGAAGTGAGAGACCAATCATTTATTTATTATTTTCTCATGGGTAAGAAACCATTACATATCAAACATGGTTCATATCTCACTGCAGATTAAGAATTTGGGAGTGAAATAGAAATTTGCTATGATTTGTCACTTGACTACCATGCTAATATGCAGAACTTCCCTGGTAGATGTATTAAATGGTTTTCACAAAATACCAGTGGAGGTGGTAAGAGAGCTGAAGGATAAGAATTTCTAGAGATACAATAGGGGGCCATGTTAGTGTTCCCCTCTGGCAGCCCCACATTGCGATTTAGGTAGCCTACTCACCGCACTGAGCCCAGTAGACAGGTTGCCTGACAACGGCACGAAAATGATGCGCGCGCATCGCAGGGGTAAAAAAGCTGTGTGTTATGATTCTAGACGGCAAGATAGCTGGCAACAATGACAAGAAGCTGTCATGTGGGGAATCGTAGGTGGCTCGTTTCAGTTTGTTGTATTGTTATTGATACCATGTCTTGTTTTCACTGGTGTCATGTCTACTAAAATGGCTAAAATTCACTGGCTAGCTAACAACAACTTCAACAATGTTTGAGAGACAAGTGCTCATTCTGCAAATGCATTTATGTTTCCAATAAACATTCAAAGAGGAAATATAGTTTACATGTTGTCAACAATCTTTTGATTCTAAGTCAATCCTGTCTGTTTTGCCCCGAACCTGAACACTCATTAGCCTTGTTGCTATAGGGCAACCCACAATATCAGCTGTGATGATGTCACCAGAGAGGAACCTACCCGTCTAGTGGCAGTGACCACACTGGTGAACACACACACATTGTACATCAATGACTGTAACATCGACCTCTTGTACACCCTGGACAACATCAGTGACTCACAGGCCATGAGGAATGGCTACCGTTCATGGGAGTGACTCACTGTAGAGGTCTTGAGATAGAGGCGGGAATAATGACTTGAGGGAAAGGGCTATTGCATTGCTCACAACGTGGACCCACCAGCCAACCACAAGGGAAAGCCTCCTCACGAACAGCATAATGAGAGCTGCTGTCTGGATAGACGAGCTGAAATGAAGGGTGGTGTTGTGACCACGGCACGGAGCAGCTGTGAGCAGAGTGGTGGGAGGGAGTAAGTGTGTGGGAACTGGAGTCTGGGCTTGGAAGGGCTTTTCTTGGGTCTAGGCTGGTCTGAGGCGGGCCTTGCTTACTTGGGTTTAAAAACTTTGCTGAGGTAGCGTCACTAAACTGATACCTCGGGAGAATCTAACAGATATAGGCAGACCGTCTGAACCAAGAAGTTAACAGGTGTCATTATTACAGGATTTGCCTTCTGCTCTTAATCCTCTGAGGGGTGATTTCTCATGGGCTCTGGTTGCTTCGTTGTTGTTTTGCCTTATCAAAACAACATTTTCATTTGGACCACCGCTGGTGTTCAAACCTGCTCTCAGGCTGGGTAAAGAAAGTAGTCCAACTCTTGCTTTTCTTCCCCTAATGATTAGTTAATTCAGGGAATCTTGGGAAAAACAGTGTGTTTTCCCTGAGATCAATGGGAAATTATCGTTATGATCTCTGTAATTAGCTGTAATTAGTCAAACTGGGCCAGATTAACGATGGCGGTGTACATGCATGACAGTCAGTCACCTGTTTGCTATAAATCCAGGGTCTTTCAGTCTAGAGAACATTCCAGGAAGGATATTTTTCATTGCAGCACAAAATTCTCCATCTGGCCAGGGCTCAGCCACCTGAGTTCTCTGGGAAGGAAGGGAGATGGTTGGGATCCCATGGGTGTGATAGGGAGGCTCTGGGAAGGAAGTGGAGACCTGTTTTATGTGTACATTTTAGTTACCACAGTGACGACGGCCTGTAGTACGGAAATTATGCGATTCTCTTAGGAAGTGGCTCATAAATTTGGAGCATGATTGTTGAGTGCCTTGTTCCATTACTTTTCGAGGCAGAGTCATGATTATTTAATTCCTCAAATGTATCTTACTTCAGAAAATACACCCAAGTACAGGGAACGAGGCAGACCGATAGAGTTTGGGTCTGTAGGTAGGGGTACTGCTCCCTCCAGTGTACTAAGTGTCTGTCTGATGAATCAGCTGGGACAGGATGGCTCCATTCTCCCAGCTTTTCTTTCTATACCGGGACAGTTGAGACATGTATACTCTGATCCCCTTATGCCAGAATCACACAGCCAGCATATCTCCAATTACTGCCTCGGAAATATCTGACATCTATGGGAACAAATTGCGTGTCCATTTAGTGAGGAATTGTTCAACCCTTTTATCTGTTGTTTTGGTTGAAAACCAAGGTTCCTTAGAGGATTCAATCACTGAGCAGACGTATCTGAAGGTGTGACGTGCAGCTATAATAAGAGCTGTATTTCCCATGGTGTTGGGTTACTGAGTCGCATTCCTCAGTGTTACAGTGGCCCTGTCTTCCTTCTCTCTTCACAGGTCTGCCCATCAGCACGTATGCAAAGTTCTGCTATCGCAAACTACAGAAAGTGGCCATAACTGGAGGCAAAAAGGTGAGTTGAGAAGTGAGCATGGCAAAGGGGCAGGGAATGACAAGGGAAAATAGTATTTGTCATAAACCAAGGTATTTAAAAATGCCCAAATAGAGCATGCAGTCAAAACACAACCCCACCCTGAATGTCCCTATTTGTTTAATACTCAAAGGGTTCCTAACCAATACAGATGTTGATAAAGAGATTAATAATGCTAGAAAGATAAACATGGACATTAGTCAGAAACATATCATGGATAGATTCTTAGTCACAGGGCTTAACATACACACAAGACAGTCTATTTCAGATATAATCTTTGATGTTAACAGTCATAGACAAAGTATTACATGAACAGTGTAAAATATAGTCCTAGTAGTCACACTCTGAACCTCCCCTGCAGGGTCTTCGTAAGCCAACTCTGGAGGAGATTGACCACAGCAGACGGGCCATCGTGACCCCCTCCCTGTTTGGCAGCTCCTTGGACGAGGTGATGGAGCGCCAGAGTGAACTCTTCCCAGACAGGAAGCTACCCTGGGTACAGGTGCAGCTCTCCCAATACGTCCTGGCACTGGGAGGGGCCCAGACTGAGGGCATCTTCAGGTGAGACAGATGGGCAGGGTCAGCAAATCACCTCATTGGACTTGGGGTATTCATCAATGAGGTATGGGTTTGTGTTTAGCAGGGTCGGGGTCATAAAAGGAGATCTAGTGAGGATCTAGACAAATGTATGCCAGCCTTGGTGGGTGGTCTCCTGAAGCAGCACAGTTTAAAGCAAACATTCCCTGTGTACTCTACAGTAAAGAGATGGACAGCAGAGCAAACATTGCATACCACTGCTCAAGAGCCCCTGGAGACCAGCAATGTTTCATTTGATACTTTATAAAAATGTGTTTACATTTTTGTTTTTGCATGAGGCCATGGGCTTTCAATCACGTTGTTAGAGCTATTCTCATATCTGTGATTTGTGAGTATTTTTGTTTGGTCTGTATTTCTGTAGATTATTCTATTAGATTTGAATTTGTTTGGAGGAGTATTTATTCTCAACATAAACGTTATACCCCACCCACTACAATGTTTCATGGGCGATAAGGAGCTTTGGTCGATTTTTTTTTCTCCTACTCCAGCTAATACAGAACATGCCTATTCACCATGGTTATTATCATGGTCAGTCCCTAAATCCAAACAAATTCCGCCAATTAACAACATGATACTCCCAGTGCCGTTTGAGTCATGATAACCGTTTCACCATGTTATAATGGGTTTTCAAGCTATGCCACTGAACATACCTGTAGATTGGTAATAGTGGGGGTTATAGTTCCCCCTAGTGGCCATGCAGTGCAACTGAATACTGAATTAGAACGCTTGTTCTGAAGGGTGCCTGGAGATATCGATGAAGTCAACGCATTGAAGCTCCAGGTCGACCAATGGCGGATCCCAGAAAACCTCTCAGACCCCAACGTACCTGGTGAGTTAGTCTGTACCTCTGCTATTATCTGTGCGAGTGTGTGTTAGTGTTAACACTGTCCCCGTCTCCTCTAGCCTCCCTGATGAAGCTGTGGTATCGTGAGTTGGAGGAGCCTCTCATCCCCATGGCCTTCTACAAGCAGTGTGTCAGTAACTATGACGACCCTGTGGCAGCCATTACTGTTGTACAGTGTCTGCCTGAGCTCAACAGACTGGTGCTGTGCTACTTTATCCACTTCCTGCAGGTAATAACCACGACACAGAACACCACAGCTAATACAATACAGTCATACTGACACAACTATTATCATATTCAACATTGGAGACATGGTCATTGGTCAGGAAGTTGAAATGGAACAAATCACTACAAACTCATTAATTTGTCCTTAGTCAATCTGTTTCAAGTTACATACTCTGCCTTCAGTCCCTAATGATTTTTCACCCTCTCTCCCACACTAATTATCCCCAGGTGTTTGCTCAGCCTGCTAATGTGTCTGTTACTAAGATGGATGTCAATAACCTTGCCATGGTGATGGCCCCCAACTGCCTCCGCTGCCAGTCTGATGACCCACGAATCATCTTTGAGAACACACGCAAGGAAATGTCTTTCCTGCGCATGCTCATCGTTCACCTGGACACCAGTTTCATTGAGGGCGTTGTGTAGACTGACTCCCTTGACACCACGTGCCCAAGAGAGATTCACTCTGCTCTGCGAAGCCCGCCCCACTCCATTGACCTATCACAAAACACACACACTGGAAATCATACTGTAACAATACCAGAGTTAATCATGTCTGTCGTCAAAGGCAGGGTCATAAGAAGATAAGCGAGAACCCAGATGTCTCACCACTGAGTACTGTACGTAACACTGTCACTTGACCCATCCTCTATCCTACTTTCTGACTGCAGAACAATACATCTGTGCCTACTTCATAGGTGACATTGTGTGTGTTATGTGATGGAAACACCACAATTATTGCACACAAAAAGACTACAAATTACTTTACATCATAGGGACCGCATTTTATCCAGTTCATTTTGCTGACTTTCTTAAAACTGCATGTAAAATCTGATTTTCCTCCTACATTTATAACTGAATGTGAAGTGCCATTGTTTCATTGCTGGATATGGGCTGTGCAGGAGGAGTCTCATATGGTTTGTACAGGATGGACATTGTCATCAGGAAACAGACCCAGGGTCCCCTCCTTATATCTATTTGGCCTCTTGTATGTATGTGTGTCTGTGTGTGTTTGAGTTCTAGAGACTCAGCCTCCAGTTCTTATTTACAAATGAGAAAAAATGTATAATTTAAAAATAAGCTTGCCTGTGATGTTTTTAGTAGTTCTATCAACAAGACTGCATCAGTCTCACTGCTATATTGGTGATTTTATCTGAAAAAAACTGTTCCACCACAGCCATTTTGATATAGAGCCACAGTCTATAGTCCGACTACAGTCGAGCCACAGTCAGAGCGTACATTTCAAAGTACAAACTGGAAGCAATAAGACCATGTGTCTTGGAGCTTGTGTAAAATACCCGTTTTAGTGGTCTCCTCAACAGTGTGTGTTGTGCAATAACAACCCTCTGATTTTCAACTGCTGAGGGAGGATGTTATAAATGTATTCTGGTACATGTATGTACTGTGTGTATGGGAGATCTATTCGGCAGCAGGTAGCCTAGCAGTTAGAGCTTTGGGCCAGTAACCGGAAAGGTCGCTGGTTGGAATGCCTGAGCCGACTAGGTGAAAAATCTGTTGACGTGCCCTTGAGCAAGACACTTAATCCTAATTTGCTCCAGGGGTGCCGTACTACTATGGCTGACCCTGTAAAACACTTCACTGCATTTATCCAGTGTGTGACAAAAATAATTTTGTTGTTGTTGCAATACACCAATATTGAAAGGGGCATAAACACATGTGTAAAGTAGTAGCACTATCACTTCTTTTCACCATAGATATTTTGGCTCAGGTGTTCTGTTAAAACGGGTGTAGTGATAACTGCTCTCTGCTTCCCTCGCTAACTGAAAGTCTGATTTTCACATGCGTCCAAACTATGATGTAGATAAGACACTCCCCGGAAGCTTTCCTGTGTAAATAATGCTTGTAAATAGTAATAGTAACTGGCTGTATTTTCAAATGATCCATGATAAAGATGAACCTTCCTGATTTTGTAATTACTCCTAGTTTCCCTCCCTCAAGCTTGCCTTTGAAAATAGTACTGATTCAACCACTCATTGTTTGTGTGTGTTATGTGAACATACCCTCTGTTATTCTATGAAATGATTGTTCAAGAAAAATAAAGGTTTAATTGTAGACTGGTTATCAGACATTTACTGGATTAAGTGTATAAAAATGTATATGTTATTGGGGCTATTGCCTAATAGCATTCCCCTTTATTAATGTCTTGTCCAAATGTGTTGTACCGTCTGATTTTTCTGATAGAGTATTGTAACGTAGGCCGACATGGTCCTCAGTTCTTTATGGTTGTCTTGTCATTGTCCTTATCGTCCTGGAAATTAAAACAAATATAGTGGATATTTTTGTACATAAGAATGTAATGCAGAAGTTGCAGTAAATTAACATTCTGATATTTTTTTTATAAAGTGTTAAGTCTTCTAAATAAAGAAAATATAGCCTATTTCGGAGTAAAATCGAGCACTATTCAAGAAACAATACCCTGACGATGCAGCAGCAGCCAGCCAGCAATTAGCTATGTTAGTAATACGATGTAATATAGCCTAGCCTACTATTGATGTAAATTTGCCATTGGCTGTACATGCCGTATAGGCAGGCTTACGACTGTAAAAGTAATTTACTTATGTACAGCCTGCAAATAGCCTCTACCATGCATCTCTGGAACAGAAGGTACATTTAATACATGCGTAGTTGCGCGCCGGTAGTGCGAGTGCATCGAGAAAAAATTCAACTGCGTGCTCTCGAATCAGAAGCACCACACGAGAGGATTTTATCACACGCTGCACATCACCATTGGAAACCCAGTATCCAGAAATCAAGGTAACATTTGACATCAGTTTTCTGCAACATTTTAGTCATTAGTATTTGCGACAGAATAGAAAAAGGTTTTATGCATCAATAACACAAAACATTGTGTAATCTGAATGCGGCATGACGCTTCTGCTTCCTAAACAAATAACTTTTAAAGACTTGTAATGTAGATTTGTTTTGGCTTACGGATATCTTATACTGTTTGGTGTAAGGTAGACTCGTCATTGTTTCGGTGGCTTCAGGGAAGTTTAAAGTGCTCTATTTCCATGCCGTATTTACCGTAACAAAACGTGTGGCCAGGCGTAGAGGCCCGATCCTCTTATGAATGACAGTCTGAATGGCCTGTAAAATTTCTCAAGTCCGCCCCTATCAGACCGCTTAACCAATTAGCTTTATTCAAGTCACTGACAAACTACAGTGAAATATATTCAAGACTCCTTCTAGAATATCGGAAGATAAACTGTCAGAAACGAATCCTAAAAAGGCAGCTTTGAATTGTATAAAATCATATGCATCTTATTTACGCCTTACTTTGGAGTGGATGCTGGGTGACTGCTGACGTGCAAGCAGCGCTGCCAAATAATGGAGAGAGAAAAACATGGCAATTTACAGGATTAGGCTATATTTCAACATTTTATCGGCAATTAGCCTTCTATGGTTATGTTACATAGTTAATGTAAAGCCATGGACTATAGTAGGCCTATAGTTGAAGCCAAGGTCCAAGTTGAAAATTATTTTCACCCTTATCGAGTCTGGGATAAACAACTGACGTTTATTGCGCGTCATTGAGGTCGCTTCCGTGCGTTTTGAGCCTCTCCACCAGAAAGAATTATGCCCTATTCGTTCACAAATGCTTCGTCGGAGTATGTGTTTATGGAACCTACATAACGTAGATTCATGTTATCCATGTATGTTACATAAGCAACTGGCCTACATAACTAGCTTAATCTAATTTCAGAGACCATTTGCATTGCTATTGTCTCCCATTGTTTCAATATGTGGAATGTTCGCCTGACCAGAAAACACGTGGGTTGCCAAGTAGTGTGAAGATATCCGGCTACTATTGTTGCATTTAAATGGACTATGCTCAAAGTCTCTACCCAAAGGTGAGTTTTTCCTCCCGAAATTAGGCTAATGTATTGCAAAGATCTGTTTAGAATCGTGTGATTGTGTTTGACAATGCTATAGGATACAAAGTATTCAGGGCGCGAGACACAATGTAACGCTCTGCAATGGACCAGACAATGGACCATTTTGAGTAGCATAGATTTTGTTTGAGCAGATTTAGTCATCAAAAGCAACATTTTTGTCAATTTGACCGAATTGGAATCCAGTCATGAATCATCACACTATGATCACTCCAGTTGGACAAAAGGATACAGAATAGACAGTGTCGGAATTTCTAATCGTGCTGCCCAAGTCTTTGAAAGCTGTCTGGCTCTTGAACTCGTTATTAGTTACTGGCTGCACAAAATTCTCGAGACAGGGATTAGACAGTATTGCTATAAAATAGATGGAGTAAGGGTTACATACAGATGCTTCAAAGAGGAAGGTTTGCGCTTTTGTGAGATCTGAGGATTGCGTTAAGCATATAACGTTATGTGTTTCTTTGCTACGTGTTTTCGTTGGATAAACATTGGAGCCTAAATGATGGAGCAGACATATTTGCTATCATAAACGAATGTCAAGCCATTTTAAGGGTGTCAATGGGGTTATGCCATTTTTGGATGAGCACCATATTTAAGGGCCTTTCACATCTCTCATTATGTAGTACGACTTTGCTTAAATTCTTATTAAACGTCTATGTGCTTATGACTACTTTATGGATGCCCTATAATGCCTTAAGTTGTTATTTCTTCGTTTTTATTTATTTAGATTATACACACTACAATGTTTACACCTATCTTTGGATGCAACAATCTAAGATTTTAGATATAGCTTAGAACTACATGGTGTCAACACACCTTTTAGACTTGGGGCTAAATTCCACTGTCTGCCTGCCAACATTGTTGCTCAGTCGTTGGTCTTTTGTAATCATTGTGGAATCCCCTCATGTGTCTACTGCTACAATACTAACTTCAGTAATTATAGTTTTTATTCCCCATGTGTCTACATACATACAGTAGTTATTGTTGGGTACACACAGTATTGTGTTCCTGTATTTATGGAATAATTCCCTTTTCTCTCAGCCATACAGACAAGCCTCATCCCTGTTCTCTCACCTCTTCCTGGCAGTCCACTCAGCAAAATGACTAAGACCCTTAGCGCCATTGTTTGTTTTCACTTTCCACCACTATGATTCATTATGTAACAAGTAAATGCTGATCAAAAGAAATTGAGAACTAACTAAATTCTCCACTGATTATGGAGTCAGACCTTTTTTGTATTTAAGCCAGTTCGCTCTAATCCAGTCTCTAGACCAGTACGAACTCACGTTCGTACTTGGCAGTTTTAAGAACTAGAAGTATATGTGTGTCTGGTCTTTAACCAAGTAGAACTGTGTGTCTGTCAGCAGGAGGTGGATGTGGGCAAGATGCCACCTAACAGAAGAGGGATAACTTTTGAGGTGGGAGCAACGCTAGAGGCCAGAGACACCCTCAAAAACTGGTGAGTCATGCTTCTGTTCCTCCATCACTCTCTCTCATTCTCAGTACAGTATGTCTTTATCTGCCTGCACTCTCTTTGTTGCTTTCCTCAGCTATTTTTCAGTCTTTGTCTTTCTCTCTGTCTTTCTGTTATCCAGTTCAGTTGCTTTGCTCCCATCTCAGTCACCCCTCATATGTCCCCTGCTCCTAGGTATCCGGCCAACATAGAGAAGATTGACTATAATGATGAGAAGATCCTGATCCACTACCGTCAGTGGAGCCACCGCTATGATGAGTGGTTTGACTGGACCAGCCCCTACCTGAGACCTGTAGAGAGGATCCAGCTGAGACGACAGGGACTGCTGGACGACGATCCTATCCCTGTAAGAGAGGGACTCTACTTACTTACTCTCCCAACTAGATCCCTACTGATTGCTCTGCTTAGCTTTACCTGGTCTTCTGTTTGCTCCGCCTACTTCTATTTGATGTCATTTGCTCAGGCTGATACTGGATCCATGTGTGACACTTCCTTTCATCTGTCTCTTCAGGGATTTCATGTAAATGACAAGGTCCTCGCCAGTTGGTCCGATTGCCGCTTCTACCCTGCCAAGGTCTTAGGAGTCAATAAAGATGGTGAGTGGTTTGGAAGTACACTCGTATGCATATTGAAGGGATTTGTGTGTTCTGTTCTGCAGAACAGTGTTCTGTACCATCACTCATTCATATATCTTTATGTACATATTCTTCATCCCTTTACACTTGTGTGTATAAGGTAGTTGTTGTGAAATTGTTAGGTTAGATTACTCGTTGGTTATTACGGCATTGTCGGAACTAGAAGCACAAGCATTTCGCTACACTCACATTAACATCTGCTAACCATGTGTATGTGACAAATAAATAATAAAATAATAGAGGACCACAATGGAAATAAGTCTCTTGACGTTTTTGTGTTTGTATCCTCAACAATTTTGTTATGTACAGTTGAAGTCGGAAGTTTACATACACTTAGGTTGGAGTCATTAAAACTCGTTTTTCAACCACTCCACAAATGTCTTATTAATAACTTATTATGGCTGGTGGCAGTATTGAGTAGCTTGGATGAATAAGGTGCCCAGAGTAAACTGCCTGCTACTCAGTCCCAGAAGCTAAGATGTGCATATTATTAGTATATTTGGATAGAAAACTCTGAAGTTTCTAAAACTGTTTGAATGATGTCTGTGAATATAACAGAACTCATATGGCAGTCAAAAACCTGAGAAAAAATCCAACCAGGAAGTTGGAAATCTGAGGTTTGTAGTTTTTCAAATCATTGCCTATCGAATATACAGTGGGATATTGGTCATATTGCACTTCCTACGGCTTCCACTAGATGTCAACAGTCTTTAGAACCTTGTTTGATGCTTCTACTGTGAAGGAGGGGGGACTGAGGGCTCTTTGAGTCAGGGGTCTGGCAGAGTGCCGTGAGCTGACCATGTGCGTTCACGTGAGAGTTAGCTTGAGTTCCATTGCATTTCTGAAGACAAAGGAATTCTCCGGTTGAAACATTATTGAAGATTTATGATAAAAACATCCTAAAGATTGATTCTATACATAGTTTGACATGTTTCTACGAACTGTAACGGAACTTTTGGACATTGTCTGCTCGCGCCTCATGAATTTGGATTACTGGGCTAAACGCGCAAACAAAAAGGAGGTATTTGGACATAAATTATGTACTTTACCGAACAAATCAAACATTTATTGTGGAACTGGGATTCCTGGGAGTGCATTCTGATGAAGATCATCAAAGGTAAGTGAATATTTATAACGCTATTTCTGACTTCTGTTGACTCCAACATGGTTTTGTTGTCTGAGCGCTGTACTCAGATTATTGCATGGTTTGCTTTTTCCGTAAAGTTTTTTTGAAATCTGACACGGTGGTTGCATTAAGGAGAAGTATATCTCTAAATCTGTGCATAACACTTGTATCTTATATTAAAGTTTATGATGACTATTTCTGTAAATTGATGTGGCTCTGCAAAATCACTGGATGTTTTGAAGCAAAACATTACTGAACGTAACGCGCCAATGTAAACTGAGATTTTTGGATATAAATATGCACTTTATCGAACAAAACATACATGTATTGTGTAACATGAAGTCCTATGTGTGTCATCTGATGAAGATCATCAAAGGTTAGTGATTAATTTTATCTCTATTTCTGCTTTTTGTGACTCTTGTCTTTGGCTGGAAAAATGGCTGTGTTTTTCTGTGACTAGGTACTGACCTAACATAATCGTTTGGTGTGCTTTTGTCGTAAAGCCTTTTTGAAATCGGGCACTGTGGTGGGATTAACAACACGTTTATCTTTAAAATGGTGTGAAATACTTGTATGTTTGAGGAATTTTAATTATGAGATTTCTGTTTGAATTTGGCGCCCTGCGCTTTCACTGGCTGTTGTCAAATCGATCCCGTTAGCCGATCTCAGCCATAAGACGTTTTAACAAACTATAGTTTTGGCAAGTCAGTTAGAACATCTATTTTGTGCATGACACAAGTCATTTTTCCAACAATTGTTTACAGACAGATTATTTCACTTGTAATTCACTGTCTCACAATTCCAGTGGGTCAGAAGTTTATATACACTAAATTGACTGTGCCTTTAAACAGCCTGGAAAATTCCAGAAAATGATGTCATGGCTTTAGAAGCTTCTGATAGGCTAATTGACATAATTTGAGTTAATTGGAGGTGTACCTGTGGATGTATTGCAAGGCCTACCTTCAAACTCAGTGCCTCTTTGCTTGACATCATGGGAAAATCAAAAGAAATCAGCCAAGACCTCAGAAAAAATATTGTAGACCTCCACAAGTCTGGTTCATCCTTGGGAGCAATTTCCAAACGCCTGAAGGTACCACGTTAATCTGTACAAACAATAGTACGAAAGTATAAACACCATGGGACCACACAGCCATCATACCGCTCAGGAAGGAGACGCATTCTGTCTCCTAGAGATGAACGTACTTTGGTGCGAAAAGTGCAAATCAATCAAAGAACAGCAGCAAAGGACCTTGTGAACTGCTGGAGGAAATAGGTACAAAAGTATCTATATCCACAGTAAAATGAGTCCTATATCGACATAACCTGAAAGGCTGCTTAGCAAGGAAGAAGCCACTGCTCCAAAACCGACATAAAAAAGCCAGACTACGGTTTGAACTGCACATGGGGACAAAGATCGTACTTTTTGGAGAAATGTCTTCTGGTCTGATGAAACAAAAATAGAACTGTTTGGCCATAATGACCATAGTTATGTTTGGAGGAAAAAGGTGGAGGCTTGCAAGCCGAAGAACACCATCCCAACCGTGAAGCACGGGGGTGGCAGCATCATGTTGTGGGGGTGCTTTGCAGCAGGAGGGACTGGTGCACTTCAAAATAGATGGCATCATGAGGCAGGAAAATTATTTTGATATATTGAAGCAACATCTGAAGACATCAGTCAGGAAGTTAAAGCTTAGTCGCAAATGGGTCTTCCAAATGGACAATGACCCCAAGCATACTTCCAAAGTTGTGGCAAAATGGCTTAAAGACAACAAAGTTAAGGTATTGGAGTGGCCATCACAAAGCCCTAACCTCAATCCTATAGAAAATTTGTGGGCAGAACTGAAAAAGTGTGTGCGAGCAAGGAGGCCTACAAACCTGACTCAGTTACACCAGCTCTGTCAGGAGGAATGGGCCAAAATTCACCCAACTTATTGTGGAAAACTTGTGGAAGGCTACCCGAAATGTTTGACCCAAGTTAAATAATTTAAAGGCATTGCTACCAAATACTAATTGAGTGTATGTAAACTTCTGACCCACTGGGAATGTGATGAAAGAAATAAAAGCTGAAATAAATCATTCTCTTATTATTCTGACATTTCACATTCTTAAAATAAAGTGGTGATACTAACTGACCTAAGACAGGGAATTTTTTACTTGGATTAAATGTCAGGAATTGTGAAAGACTGAGTTGAAATGTTTTTGGTTAATGTTTATGTAAACTTCTGACTTCAACTGTATATATACAGTACCAGTCAAAAGTTTGGAGATATATGTTGCCTGGTGTAACATTTTTAAGTTGTTAAATAAAATAAAGCATCAACCTGATCCATCTGATCTCCATTTGCCCTCAGCATCTTACACTGTGAAGTTTTATGATGGAGTCGTCCAGACAGTGAAGGGGATCCACGTGAAGCCTTTTGTCAGAGAGGTGAGCTCTTTGTTTCCTTCTCTCAGCAGGGACTGTCAATTGTTTCTACCTGCTCAAAGGGCACATACAGTGCCTTCAGAAAGTATTCACACCCCTTGACTTTTTCCACATTTTGTTGTGACAAAATGAGTTTAAAATTGATTAAATTGACATTTTGTGTCAATGGCCTACACACAATACCCCATAATGTCAAAGTGGAATTATGTTTTTAGAAATGTTTACAAATTAATAAATGAACAGTTGAAATGTCTTGAGTCAATAAGTATTCAACCCCTTTGTTATGGCAAGCCTAAATAAGTTCAAGAGTAAAAATGTGTTTAATAAGTTGCATGAACACACTGTGTGCAATAATAGTGTTTAACATTATTTTTTTATTGACTACCTCATCTCTGTACTACCACATCAAATTATCTGTAAGGTCCGTCAGTCGAGCAGTGAATTTCAAACACAGATTCAACCACAAAGATCAGGGAGGTGTCTGGTCACAAGGAAGGGCACCTATTGGTAGATGGGTAAAAATAAAAAAGTATTCCCTTTTGAGAATAGTGAAGTTATTCATTACACTTTGGATGGTGTATCAATACACTCAGTCACTACAGAGATACAGGCATCCTTCCAAACTCAGTTGCTGGAGATGAAGGAAATCGCTCAGGGATTTCCCCATGAGACCAATGGGGAATTTTAAACTGTTACAGAGTAGAATGGCTGTGATAGGAGAAAACTGAGGATGGATCAACAACATTGTAGTTACTCCACAATACTAACCTAATTGACAGACTGAAAAGAATGAAGCCTGTATAGAATACAAATATTCCAAAACATGCATTCGGTTTGCAATAAGGCACTAAAGTAAAACTGCAAAAAATGTGGCAAAGAAGTGAACTTTGTCCTGAATACAAAGCGTTATGTCCAACACATCACTGAGAACCACTCTTCATATTTTCAAGCGTGGTGGTGGCTGCATCATGTTATGGGTATGCTTGTCATCTGCAAGAACTACAGAGTTTTTTAGGATAAAAAGAAACAGAATAGAGCTAAGCACAGACAAAATCCTAGAGGAAAACCTGGTTCAGTCTGCTTTCCAACAGACAATGGGAGACAAATTCACATATCAGCAGGACAATAACCTAAAACACAAGGCCAAATATACACTGGAGTTGTTTACGAAGATGACATTGAATGTTCCTGGGTGGCTTTGATACAGTTTTGACTTAAATCAGCTTGAAAATCTATGGCAAGACTTGAAAATGGCTGTCTAGTAATGATCAACAACCAACTTGACAGAGGTTGAAGAATTTTTAAAAGAACAATGTGCATATATTGTACAATCCAGGTGTGCAAAGCTCTTAGAGACTTACCCAAAAAGACTTCAGCTGTAATCGCTGCCAAAGGTGATTCTGACATGTATGGACTCGGGTGTACATACTTATGTAAATTAGATATTTCTGTATTTCGTATTCAATAAATGTGCAAAAATGTATAAAAACATGTTTTCACTTTGTCATTATGGTGTATTGTGTGTAGATGGGTGAGAATTTTTTTTTAAATTCAGGCTGTAACACAACAAAATGTGGAATAAGTCAAGGGGTATGAATACTTTCTTTAGGCACTGTCTCGGTTCATATTGTGTTGGCTTGCCATGCAAAGGGTCACATTTCTGTGGGTCATACTTTGCATTATTTTCATCTCTTTTCATCCCCCTCTCTTCCTGGAAATAGAGAGGAGGAGGGAAGACTCGGTCTGCTGAGAGGAACGGAGTCAGGAAGCACCAGAATGGCAGAGACAGGAGGCCTCAGGAAAACAGCCCCAAGAATAAAAGGGCCAGACGCAGTACCTCTGACCTGGAGGGAGACAGTGAGACCGAGGATAATAATGATGTTGATGAATGGGACAAGAGGGAGGAACAGGAGAAGACCAAGAGGAAGGATGGTGAGGTGGATGTCACCAAAGAGAGTCCACCCGCGATTAAGCAGGAGGAGCATACAGAGCAGCATGCAGGACAGAACGACCTCCGGGATCACATGACAGCCACTGTGGGCCCGAACGGAGTGAAGGTGGAAGAAGACCGAGGACAGAGTGAGGAGAGGTCTACTCATAATTTAAATGGAGGGATAAAAAAAGAGGTGGAAATGAAAACTGAGTACACAGTCCTGAGCTCACCAAATGAACCTAAGCTATCCACTGAGCCACCCAATCAGATGTCAACACTGACAGGGCCAGTGTTTATCCCATTACCCTCAGCTTTGTCCACCAATGACGGAGTGGAGCAGAAGGCAGCGAGCCAACCGGATAGCTCAAAATCTGCACCACTGGACCTCCCAGTGAAACGTAAGACAACCCTCTTCAGAAAATCACTATACAAAAGGACTTATTCCCAAATAATGGAAGCTGTCACTGCAGTTATATTTCAAGGTTCTGTCCACATTTCAAGTCGTCAAAATAGTATAGGTTTGAATATATTTATGAGAATTCTGAAAGAGTGAAGTGTTTTTAATTTGTTGTTGAACGTCGGCAGTCAGTGATTGTCAGTTTTATATGGTCTCTTTGTCTTTTGTTCCAGCAATAAGGAAGCAGGGTTTTCACAACCCCAATAGATTCAGCAGAGAGCCATGTGAGTTCTCCCCCTGCACTGTGTTAGATCAGTTTACATGTTTCTTTCCACTACTAGCTGTTTGTCCTTACATGTCTCCATTGTGTTTTCAGTGTACAGAGTGATCAAAAACCAGCCTCCCCCAGTCCTGTCCATCAACTTGGACCACAACCCGTTTAAATGCAGCGCTGTGGGTTGCACCAAGTCGTTCCGCAAGGCCAAACTGCTTCACTACCACATGAAGTACTACCACGGAGAGGACCAGCAGCTAGAGGACGACCTCAGCCCCACCAGGAGCGTCCAGACCCAGGCCTCAGAGAAGCACCCCTCCCCTACCACTCTGGAGAGTCCTAAGAGGAGACGCACCTTCTCTGCCTCAATGCGTAAGTGTAAACAAATGGCTGTAGATAGATTTACCCAAAGTTTTAGTCATAATAATGTTTTTTCTATGCATGGCAGACTCCACTGTGCACAGTCCTATCAGAACTCCCCCGTCTCCACGTAGTGTGGCAAAAACAATGAGCAGACGCACGTCAGTGCCACCTGCTGTCAGCACAGAGCCAACACAGAGCCAGCAGCAGAGGGCACTGCTGAGGGAGAAGAGCAAAGAGAACCAGCTGGACAGGAATGGCCAGAGACCGGTGGCGACAGAGACGTTTATGAGCAATGGCATGGACTTAGGTGTGTATAAAATGGAGACATGGAAAGATCTAAAGAGAGGGCTTAAATAGGTCAATAATGTTCACTTTCTCTAAATGTGACACAACAGGAATATTGTGAAATTTGACATGCTCTAGTGTTTGTAACACGTTCAGGATCTAAAGCACTCTCTTAACTCTTGGTTCACTCTGTGTCACTCCAGGATTGGTGAAAGAACGAGACCGGCTGAAGGATAAGAAACAGACCGACTTCCTTCACGTTAAACTGAAGAAAAAGAAGAAGAAAAAGAAGGCCAAGTCTGGTAAGAAGGGGACTCTAGTCACCCTACTGTTCTGAATGGGGCTTGTGTCCTGTTGATCAGCTGCATGTGCAACGCTTCATTCAGGCCGTGGGAAGGCCCCTGAGCACAGAGCCATCCTGCATTCCTCTTGGTGTGGTAGGTGTAGGTCTGTGTTGGATTATCACTAAAACTACCTGTCCTCACTACTGGCCTATACCGCTTCATCAGTCAAATAGCCACTGCTCATTTCATTTGCATCAGCAGTCTTGTGCTTTTACCTCCTTTTTCACTGACTTTTAATGATTTGCACATCTTTGGCTCATGTTTGGTTCATATAATAACACATTAGGCTAGGAAGGCCTTTATTATGGATTTAATAATCATCTCACTAATCTGTGAAAAGTCTAATGCTGACCACAGGCCACTGTGACAGCACTTCTCTAACCAAGTTTGAACCGCTATTGGTCTATTGACCTATTTTAAATTCACTGTGAGTGTGGATAACACTTGTTATAACACCTTTTAGGAGGATAGTTTATTCACTATGCACAATTAGACTATATTTACATTGTTTTGGCCAGTTCACCTCTCAGAAATACTCAAGTAGAGGTATTTCCATTTATGGTTTCTTTGTTATAAGGAAATATTTCCCTACCAATAATAGTATCTTTAGCTGTAAACATCAGAATTCTGTTTTATATAGTGTCTGTTTGTCCCCCCCAATAGAGTTATCTCTTGTTTGTCCTCATCAGCAAGTCCAAAGTTGACATTTTGTTCTGCGTCTGCTTCCCCCTCCCTCCCCTTTATTAACAGAGTACACAGGTAGTGAGGAGAATATTGACATCTCAATATTCGATCTCCAGTCCAAATTGAATTTGCCACTCAAATTCCCCCTCTCACACAATCACAAGCCTGAGTCATACCACTGCAGGCCCGGATACAACCAGTCAGAGCAGATACACGTGGATGGTGGGTATCAGTGTGTGTATGTTATGTGTGTGTGTGTCGCTCTCTCCCTTTTGCCATTATTCTTTGCCTGGTTTCAATCCAAGTCATTTGTCCTTGGCTTCGACCTGTATCTTTTCAATTCTGTATTAAACCGATGTTGCTCATTATTTTCCACACTTTCTGGCGTGAAAAGCAAACAAACTGTTGTCACAGTTGAGGACTGATTCTATGGTTTATTGATAGAATCAAGGGCCTTTTTTTGCTGCTATGGCTTGCTTTATACTCGTTATTGTGCAACATACGGTTTGTTATAAGTCCAACCCACAGAGCTATGCATAAGGGATATACAGGTAACTGCCAAATGAAAGGAGACACCAACAAAGTGTCTTACTAGGACGTTGTGCCACCACAAGATTCCAGAACAGCATATATGTGCCGTGGCATAGAAACACACACACACACATCCTTTAAACCCCTATGCTCCTTTGAGACCCCTCTTAAAGTCACTGGGATCTCTTCTAGCCATGGTAGCCAAAATAATGGGCAACTGGGTATTTTTATACATGACCCTAAGCATGATTGGATGGTTAATTGCTTAATTAACTCAGGAACCACACCTGTGTAGAAGCACCTGCTTTCAATATACTTTGTATCCCTCATTTACTCAAGTGTTTCCTTTATTTTGGTACTTAAATGTACGTTAAAATACTGTGGATGAAATTAGCTATAGTTTCCTCCTATATTTTCTACCATTATTGCTGGTGTTACAATATTCTCTTCATCAAACACATCATTTGGATGTAAATTATATTATCTTCTGGGGACTCACATTGAGAAATATACTGTTTGGTATGAAACTAGCTCATGGAAGAAATATAGATGTCTGTAGTATTGTAATGTTTCTAAAAGAGATGAGAGTCATCTTGACCAGGATTGTTTGTATTAGTTAACCTTTTCCATCCCTTGATTTCCCCTCTAGATGAGGATAGCATCAGTGATTGGTCAACTGACAGCTGTGGGTGGAGTGATGAGCAGGGGGCGGAGCTGGACGTCACTACTCCACCCCTGAATCTGGGCTCTGTTGCCTTGGAGACGGGCGCTCAGGAGATTGTGCGTTGCGTCTGTGAGGTGGAAGAGGAAAACGACTTCATGATACAGGTGAGCTACCTTGGGGTTTTACCTGGCTCTAGCCCAAACCTCCCTCCAATACACATCAGTGAGACTGCGAGACTAGTGGATTCCTACCAACTATATATTTAAATCAATCACATTTGTCAAATGGCACCTAATCTCTCGGAGACAGATTCTGCGTGTAAACCCAAGAATCTGTCGCGACAGGATGGAATGCGTAGGTTAACGAGCAGCAGTAGTTCAGGTGTTATGATAGTGATGGTTTGACGATACTGATGGTGTGCCGGGACTTTTACCGTTGTGACTAGATGGAGTTAGGACTACAGTTGGGTTAGGCCTCAGGCCTACTAGATGGAGTTAGGACTACAGTTGGGTTAGGCCTCAGGCCTACTAGATGGAGTTAGGCCTCATGTTGGGACTACACTTATTGACAATTGGAGCATTTTCACTAAGCCTAACCCTTTTCCTACCCTTAACCTCATTCACATAACCTGCTACGTTAATTCTCCCAACTTGCCGTGTTAGTTCTAACCTGCTATGTAAACAAACCATCAGCCTTGACAAACTATCAGTGTCACCACATCAGTGTTTGGGTTTTCATCCCTGATTATTTGGGCGTATCAGGGTTGGGGAAAGGCAGTCCTTAAACGATAGTTCTGGAGTTAACCCGAGATTAAATAGCACCTTACTGAAGGCCAAGCCCATCTCTGATTCTCTGAAGCAAGCTCAGGCCAACCATTGGCCAAAACTTTGATTTGCATGATTAAGTAGTTGATAGTAACTCTGCTCCCTGGCCTTGTCTCTCGTCTCCCCCAGTGTGAGGAGTGTCTGTGCTGGCAGCATGGCACCTGCATGGGCCTCCTGGAGGAGAACGTCCCAGACAAATACGCCTGCTACGTCTGCCGAGACCCACAAGGTGAGAGCCAGAAACACACAACTGGGATTGCTAGTAAATCCATCGCAGGTTTCTCCACAGGCGTTTAAAAGAGGCTCACACTAAACTAAATAAGCCAGTACATTTAACTGTAATTTTTCTGGATGTGTCTTATGATATCATGTGAGCCTTCATGATCTTTGTTCCAGGTCAGAGGCAGAGCCTTCGGTACTGGTATGACCGTGATTGGCTGAGCAGCGGTCACATGTACGGTCTGTCCTTCCTGGATGAAAACTACTCCCACCAGAATGCAAAGAAGATTGCAGCAACACACCAGCTACTAGGAGACGTCCACCGTGTGGTGGAGGTGCTCAATGGCCTGCAGCTCAAGATGAGCATCCTACAGTAAGTAGAGGAATAGAATGGGAAAAACTATCTATACACTAATATGAATTAATATCTTATATGCTTATAAAATGGGTAGAGTCTGTATGGAGTCTGAATGCCCCTGTGTGGCCCTGTAGTACCCAAACCCACCCAGACTTGCGGCTGTGGTGCCAGCCCTGGAAGCGGGCAGAGAGGCCCTGGAGGAGAGACGGCTCGGGGACGGGCACCGACGCAGCACCGTCTCCAGCGCCAACAGACGAGGGCTCAGAGAGGGACCACAAGAGTCTTGCGCGTGGGGGAGCAGAAGCTCTGATGTCAGCCGCCATGGAGAAGCTCAGTCGAGCCTCCTCTTCCACCTTCTCGCCCTACCAGTCGTTCCAGGACTCGTACATCATGAGTGAGCACTGCTACCAGAAGCCGCGGGCGTACTACCCTGCGGTGGAGCAGAGGCTGGTGGTGGAGACCACACGGAGGGGCTCTGAGCTGGAGGACAGCCTGAGGAGTACTGAGGACCTGCTGGAGAGAGAGCAGCGCTATGGAGGCATGCTAGAGACAGCCAGGCCCAAAGCCCACACACACCTGAACACTCACACCAAGGTTAGTGCTGTTTCAGCCCACACACACACTCCGTTCTATTTCAGCCAGTGATGTAATGGTTAAACAATAGGTGGGTTTACAACTGTGATCGCCGGTTCTTGTTAAAAAAACTAAAGCTTCCTATACTCTCTATCCATACATCCTGCATGCACAATACTATAGAGTGGTAGTCAACCTTATGACTGAAGCATCCTCTTTCCCATGTGTCCAGGGTTCAGATGTTGGTCGCTGGGGCCAGGCCGAGGTGAAGATGGAGGGAGGGGACGGAGACGGCAGTAGCCAGCAGCACCAGTGGCAGATCAACCTGCTGGATCACATAGATGCCGTACAGGAAGAGGTCACTCACAGGATGGACTTCATCGAGAGGGAGCTGGATGGTGAGGCATGCCCTTTGTTTTCTGTCAGCAAGTAAAGCGTTTTGTGATGCCACTGATTGTATATGTACAATGGGGAAAAGGAGAGAATTTCAAGCAAACAACTCAAGACATTGGCCTCTTACCTGTCACAAAGGTGTAGCCACAATCAATACATCTACTGTATATTATAGGTTCCTCTGAGCTATGCATTTTACATGAGTGATTGACAGTGTTGTCTGTTCCATCTTTCCTCCTCAGTGTTGGAGAGTTGGCTGGACTACACAGGGGAGCTGGAGCCCCCAGAGCCTCTGGCCCGCCTGCCTCAGCTTAAACACAGCATGAAGCTGCTGCTAACGGAGCTGGCCAAGGTGCAGCAGATTGCCCTGTGCTGCTCCACATGAGGGCGCCAGTGAGCAGTGTGACATCCATATTCACAGACCAACACAGCACTCCCAAGAGACAATGCAGTGGAGAGCAACACTCACTGGTCTATCTATGGCATTTGGGGGTTGGACTGAGGAGAAATGACCAGATAATTTAATGCAAATGCACTTTCAGTATACTGCAGACTAGTGGGAGCATTTCATGGCATGGGGTAAAATGCTTGAGGATGACAGTTGGTGTTCCTCTGTAAGGCCTCTAGTCTGTACAGGGAAAAGCCCACATAATGGAAATGTGCTGTATCATGGTCATTGCAGTAGGTATTGGATGGAGTCAATACAAGAGAGAACAAACGGGGACAGTTTATGATCGGATGGGTTTTGTTGGTGCAAACCTGCATCATATTAATGCCTTGGTCTGAGGGTTTGTTTGAAGCTTGCTGTCATGTACTCCACAAATGGATGACCTGTACTATGTATTCAAAGACCTCACCTGAACTTCTGATAGACACACTGTCAATATTCATAATGACAGCTGTTGGAAACACTGTCCTTGGAGCCATATTTTGCAACTCTTTTTCCTTTCTCAATATTGTAAAGTACTTAGTCATTGATAATCTCACATAATTATTAAGCTTATGTTTGCTGATCATGTGGATTGTTTTACAGAGCACAACCTTAATAAGGTTATAAATAGGGTGTGACAATACAAACTATATTCTTATATAATGGCACTGTATAGATAAGATTCATCTTTCAGATTTTACGTAGTGAATTTTTACTTTGTCTGTATTATAGACACTGGAGGGACAGTACACAGTTTGATGACGAGTGACGTTTCTGGATTTTTGTTTTCATATTGTTTAAATGTGGTTTCTTTCCAAAGCTAATGTCACTGTTGTATTTTGTTGATTCTGTGTATCTTCTCTTCTATCCTATTCACTCTCGTCTCGCGATATCGTCGCTCGAGTTCCTGCCCTACTACTTTGCAGATGCATACCAGATCTTAGAACGCCTGCAATAGGTGTAACATTTTAGCTAACCACCTCATATGATATAGCAATCTAGTGCCCGACTGCAGTCTGACGTGGCACACAGCCATTGGTAAATGCAATGCAACGCCTGCCCTGCACATCTAGTCGGGCAGGAACTCGACCTTCAACTTTGCTTCACTTGTAGCCTTTGACTTTTGGCTTACTGCAAATGTTTGTGGAGATGTCTGCTACAACCTCAGCATTTTGTGTTCTGTTCTCAGTGGAAGACTTGTAACAGATCCACGATTTTCCTTTTCTTGTATTTTACCTGTACTGTTTATTTGCAATATTTTGTATTTCTTGTGTAAATACATCTGAATGTTTCCTCGGATGACTTTGTATTGATGGTTATTTTTAAACATAGTCCTCCAAAGAGCCATACTGTACTAGTGGGTCAACCAGGTTAAGAACCAAACAAGATGTTGAAAAATGCAACAGATATGCTGGTACATAAATACACTACTATATCTCATTGATATACAGTGCATTCAGAAAGTATTCAGACCCCTTGACTTTTTCCATATTTTGTTACGTTATAGCCTTATTCTAAAATTGATTTTTTTTTAATGTTTCAATGACAAAGCAAAAAAGGGTTCTTATTTTTTTTTTCATGTATTAAAAATTAAAAAACATATCTGCATCCTGTTTCCATTGATCATCCTTGAGATGTTTCTACAACTTGGAGTCCACCTGTGGTAAATTCAATTGATTGAACTTGATTTGGAAAGGCATACACCTGTCTATATAAGGTTCCACAGTTGACAGTGCATTTCAGAGCAAAAACCAAGCCATGAGGTCAAAGGAATTGAGGATTGAAACTGAATTCTAAGCGCATAATCTCCGAGAAATGGGTCAATTCAGTGATGGGACTGGTAGTGTACACTACAGTTTTTAGACAGAATCTTCTCAGTTAAACCTCTTGGGGGCGTTCAAATTAATTGGTACCTGCCTCCTCGTAGGCTATTGGTTGGCTGCTTCGTTCGCTTCTCCTCTGTGTCTAGGACGCAATGTGTAGTTCCGCCCTGAGAGTGACATCGAAATACTCGTTGGAATAGGAACGCAACCAGGCAAAGAACAAGAACGTGCAGTTTATAACACCGGTATTTCACCAAAAGTCCAGAGGATTTGACGCATATCGAACGGATACGTATTCAACCCAAGCGGTAAGTATAGAGCTTGACATTTTCTAATACTGCTATGCCAACAGCAGATGTGGCCATTGGTGTGGATAGTCCACCAGTTCGCGGTGTATTCTTGATATAATATCCCATATTCATCTTCCAGACAGTTCTAATGTAGGCCTAGGTGAGATCTGTGAGTAACCTAAATTAAACGTCACAATAGTGTCCAATGTAATCCACGATTCTGCGCGCGTTGAAACAAATGTAACAAGATGAGGTTAACTTGATAAGTGTCAAATTCTGTATTGTTACTCTATAACTCAACTAGCCTATTCACTTTCATTGTTGCCTCTAACACGATTTGTTGCTGCGACAGTAGCCTCTGTAGGATATAATTTCCTGTTGAATAACTTACTTTTGAGTCACAGGTTAGGCACTTCATACTGTATGTCAATGGCCCGCCCATATCTATGTCTCAACATCGAACGATTAGAAAGGCTGCTGTATGCAGTTGCTGAATATTTTGTCACGATCCTCGAGATAGAGCAATATAAAAACTGCATGCCCTGTTTCACTCTCACGTCTAGAACCGTTCATTGTAACATCAACGTTACAAAACATGATCTTGCTCGTAGCCTACTGAATTATATGGTTGCTTAATTAAGTAGACAAGACTTGGCAAATCCACGCTGTTACGCTGATGTAGTTGGCAACCAGTGGCGTGGAGAAATTAGGCTGCATATCATTATTCTGGCACCACATGACATTGTCAGCAGTCACCTGGATAGGGTCTATGAGACCAGCCTGGGATAGGTGAAGGTCACACAGGTGTAGCTGTACTGTAGGTCATTGGATTCAGGCGTGTAATCATTAGTACCCAGGGGTGTCAAACTCATTCCTTGGATGGCCTGGTGTCTGATGTTTTTTCCCTTTCTTTTCAATTAAGCCCTAGACAACCAGGTGAGGGGAGTTCCTTACTAATTACTGACCTTAATTCATCAATCAAGTACAAGGGAGGAGAAAAACCCCCCAGACACTCGGCCCTCCATGGTATGAGTTTGACACATGTGTGCTGCATTTCAAACTCATAAAAGACACACCCTCGTCATATGACCTTGGGAGAATCCCCATCACCATCTTGGACGTCGGTCCAAACAAGGGTAGTTTGCAACGTAAGCCCCCGTTTTTGCGAGTGTACAATTATGTTTACTTCGGGGCCTGAAACGCCCCATAAATTACATTTGCGATAATTGTACATCCACTAAGAAAAGTCAGCCGAAACTTACAACCTCAACGTAAATATGGACAAGTCAACATACAAGTGTAAGTAAAAAGGGTAGAAATTGTGCTACTAATGCACATGACGGCACAAACAAGTCTCGTAAATTAATGTTTGGTTAACTTTTGGAAATTGTAGAAATAAAAAAACTCTTCCTTCAGAAGCTCCAGCTATGCAGGCTAACGTTAGTTATTTAATTAATTTGCTAGCTATGATACAGTAGGTTTATATTAATAATGATATAGTTAATATAAGTAGACATGCAATCATAATTGACATAGCGCATATGAAACACCCACAATCATCGCGGGATGCACGAGTGATGAATTTCCGGGAAAGGGCGGTCCATGTAAAAATCATTCCTTCCTCCCTTGCCCTGCAAGTTTAATGACGTCTGAAGCGTATACACGTCATCAGAAGTGTCCACTTAATTTGAGGGCTGAGGGGATAGGGTATGTCTTAAGTGTTTGGAATTCAGCCGTGGTCCAAACAGTTGCATTTTGCAACAGAAATTAGTGTTTCTATTGGACAAATTCATGTAGGTCACTCTTTGTTTTCTTTTGCTTGGTTCTGTTTGGTTTCTAGTGAATACACCCCAGGTGTTTGAATTCAGTTGGTGGGAGGGAGGGACTATTACTTGAATGACCTCAACAATGCCACATAATCAGAGGCGGGCATAGAGTTTACAAAATAAACAGTGACATTCTTTCCAGTTGTTTTCATTCACAACAGTGCTCCCATTACATGACCACTACAGGCTTTTGGTCAGTTTATTATGGTCTGAAGAGGCTTTAGTTTGAGACACCGAAATTATACTTTAGACCAGAGATCATCAACTAAATTCCACCGCAGGCTGATATTTTTTTTCTTGAGTGGATGGTTGGTCGGAATCACGCGTCTCTTTATTATGCATCGGAATACTTGGGGCAGATTACCAAAATTAAAATCACTTGTTTTTACAGTCTTTTATGTCCAACAATGAAAATAAAATAATAACATTTTGCTCAGAAAACTTGGGGTCCAAATAAAACCACCCACGGGCTGCCAGTTGGGGAACCCTGATTTAGATGTTATCATAATAGCCTTAGCCTTCTAATGGGAGGGCGCTGCAGTCCACCATAGTTAATTATCACGGTAGAAAGTGATGCTTAACAGGTGACTGCTGACAGTGTCATGTGGTGCCATAAGAATGATATGTAGTGTAATCTCTCCACACCATTCACATCCCAACGTCCTTTCTCCAACAAAGCTGATACGTGCTCAACTTTGGGGCAAGACAGGCGGAGTTGGCTTTCAATCAGAACAACTCACGGCTTTTAGCCTTTGTTGCATACGCATCAATATTGTACGCGTGATGTTGTCAACTAACCTGTCTTTACATCCATCTACCAAAGAGAATATTCAAATTTATACTTAGGATGCCACGTCCTTTCTCCATTCTCCATTAATGTGGACGCTACCATGATTACAGATAATCATGAAGGAACCATGAATAACGATGAGTGAGAAAGTTATAGAGGCACAAAGATCGTACCCCCAAGACATGCTAACATCTCACCAATAACAGGGGAGGTTAGCATTTTTTTGAAGGGGTATGATATTTGTGCCTCGATTTTATTCACGATTCATTTAGGATTATCCGTAATCAAGATAGCATCTACATTCCTGTTGACGTGTTCAGAAACTTATTATATTCTTTAATGCAATAAAAGTAAAAATTTGTTAACAAAATTCCCCCAGCCATAAGATACTTTTTTCAATAGGCGCTAAAGCAGTTAGCATCTATGAATGGGTTAGTCCAGACTCAGACTGTTTTAACGTTCTTGGTTTGACCACCAGATATAATTTTTTCCTCATCAATCTACACACAATACCTCATAATGACAAAGCGAAAAAAGGTTTTTACATTTTTTTTAAATCCCTTATTTACTTAAGTATTCAGACCCTTTGCTATGTGACTCGAAATTGAGCTCTGGTGAATTATGTTTCCATTGTTCATCCTTGAGATGTTTCTACAATTTGATTGGAGTTCACCTGTGGTAATTTCAATTGATTGGACATGATTTGGAAAGGCACACACCTGTCTATATAGGTCCCACAGTTGACAGTGCATGTCAGAGCAAAAACCAAGCCATGAGGTCAATGGATTTGTCCATAGAGCTCAGAAACAATATTGTGTCAAGGCACAGATCTGGGGAAGGGTAGAAAAAATGTCTGCAGCATTGAAGGTCCCCAAGAACACAGTGGCCTCCATCATTCTTAAATGGAAGAAGTTTGGAACCACCAAGACTCTTCCTAGAGCTGGCAGCCAAACTGAGCAATCGGTGGAGAAGAGCCTTGGTCAGGGATGTGACCAAGAACCCGATGGTCACTCTGACAAAGTTTAAGAGTTCCTCTGTGGAGATGGGAGAACCTTCCAGAAGGACAACCATCTCTGCAGCAATCCACCAATCAGGCTTTTATGGTAGAGTGGACAGACGGAAGCTATTCCTCAGTAAAAGGCATATAACAGTTAGCTTGGAGTATGCCAAAAGGCACCTAAAGGACTCTCAGACATGGGAAACAAGATTCTCTGGTCTGATGAAACCAAGATTGAACTCTTTGGCCTGAATGCCAGGCATCAAGTCTGGAGGAAACCTGGCATCATCCTTACGATGAAGCATGGTAGTGGCAGCATCATGCTGTAGGTATGATTTCAGCGGGAGGGACTGGGAGACTAGTCAGGATCGAGGGAAAGATGAATGGAGCAAAGTACAGAGATCCTTGATGAAAACCTGCTCAGGACCTCAGACTGGGTCGAAGGTTCACCTTTCAACAGGACAATGACCCTAAGCACATAGCCAAGACAACGCAGGATTGGCTTCGGGACAAGTCTCTGAATGTCCTTGACTGGCCCAGCCAGTGCCCGGATTTTAACCTGATCGAACATTTCTGGTGAGTCCTGAAAATAGCAGTGCAGCGATGCTCCCCATCCAACCTGACAGAGCTTGAGAGGATCTGCAGAAAAGAATGGGAGAAACTCCCCAAATACCGGTGTGCCAGACTTGTAGCGTCATACCCAAGAGTCGAAGATGTAATTGCTGCCAAAGGTGCTTCAAGTACTGAGTAAAGGGTCTGAATATTTATGTAAATGTGATATTTTATTTTCTATTAATTTCTAAAATCTGTTTTTGCTTTGTCATTATGGGGTATTGTGTGTAGATTGATGAGGGGGGGAGACAATTTAATCCATTTTAAAGTAAGCCTGTAACTTAACAAAATGTGGAAAACGTCAAGAGGTCGGAATACTTTCCAAATGTACTGTATGAAAATACCCTCAAATAAAAGGTGACATTTTGTACTGCCGCTTCATATGAAACATTTGATCTCATATCCAAAATTCTGGAGTGTAGAGCTAAATTAAAAGTTTTAGCGTCATTGTCAAAATAAATACATAGGGGAGTGTAGTACACCTGAGACTATATTGTACATGGAGTTACAGTTAAACACCATACACACTTAGTGATTCCTTTACCCAAGTGAGGACTCTGGTGATGTGAGACTTGTAATGGAGTTAGAGAGATGAATGTCAGGGAATACTGGCCACAGGGGATATGAGTGATTTAATTAAGCTGCGCTGCTAGTCAGCCAGTGTTTTGGGTTCCCTCTATCACCTCAGCTTCCCTGTCTGTCATGGCTGGGGGGCAAAATAACGCCCTGGGAACCATGGCAAAGAGAGAAGTAGTGTGTCTTGACGTTTTCAAACCTCCGTGTTTCCTCCATCCATCTCATCCTCACACGGAACCCAAACCGGCTGCACGCCTGCGCCATTTACATTTACATTTAAGTCATTTAGCAGACGCTCTTATCCAGAGCGACTTACAAATTGGTGCATTCACCTTATGATATCCAGTGGAACAACCACTTTACAATAGTGCATCTAACTCTTTTAAGGGGGAGGGGGGGGGGGTTAGGAGGATTACTTTATCCTATCCTAGGTATTCCTTAAAGAGGTGGGGTTTCAGGTGTCTCCGGAAGGTGGTGATTGACTCCGCTGACCTGGCGTCGTGAGGGAGTTTGTTCCACCATTGGGGTGCCAGAGCAGCGAACAGTTTTGACTGGGCTGAGCGGGAACTGTACTTCCTCAGAGGTAGGGAGGCGAGCAGGCCAGAGGTGGATGAACGCAGTGCCCTTGTTTGGGTGTAGGGCCTGATCAGAGCCTGAAGGTACGGAGGTGCCGTTCCCCTCACAGCTCCGTAGGCAAGCACCATGGTCTTGTAGCGGATGCGAGCTTCAACTGGAAGCCAGTGGAGAGAGCGGAGGAGCGGGGTGACGTGAGAGAACTTGGGAAGGTTGAACACCAGACGGGCTGCGGCGTTCTGGATGAGTTGTAGGGGTTTAATGGCACAGGCAGGGAGCCCAGCCAACAGCGAGTTGCAGTAATCCAGACGGGAGATGACAAGTGCCTGGATTAGGACCTGCGCCGCTTCCTGTGTGAGGCAGGGTCGTACTCTGCGAATGTTGTAGAGCATGAACCTACAGGAACGGGTCACCGCCTTGATGTGAGTTGAGAACGACAGGGTGTTGTCCAGGATCACGCCAAGGTTTTTAGCGCTCTGGGAGGAGGACACAATGGAGTTGTCAACCGTGATGGCGAGATCATGGAACGGGCAGTCCTTCCCCGGGAGGAAGAGCAGCTCCGTCTTGCCGAGGTTCAGCTTGAGGTGGTGATCCGTCATCCACACTGATATGTCTGCCAGACATGCAGAGATGCGATTCGCCACCTGGTTATCAGAGGGGGAAAGGAGAAGATTAATTGTGTGTCGTCTGCATAGCAATGATAGGAGAGGCCATGTGAGGATATGACAGAGCCAAGTGACTTGGTGTATAGCGAGAATAGGAGAGGGCCTAGAACAGAGCCCTGGGGGACACCAGTGGTGAGAGCACGTGGTGCGGAGACAGATTCTCGCCACGCCACCTGGTAGGAGCGACCTGTCAGGTAGGACGCAATCCAAGCGTGGGCCGCGCCGGAGATGCCCAGCTCGGAGAGGGTGGAGAGGAGGATCTGATGGTTCACAGTATCAAAGGCAGCCGATAGGTCTAGAAGGATGAGAGCAGAGGAGAGAGAGTTAGCTTTAGCAGTGCGGAGCGCCTCCGTGACACAGAGAAGAGCAGTCTCAGTTGAATGACTAGTCTTGAAACCTGACTGATTTGGATCAAGAAGGTCATTCTGAGAGAGATAGCAGGAGAGCTGGCCAAGGACGGCACGTTCAAGAGTTTTGGAGAGAAAAGAAAGAAGGGATACTGGTCTGTAGTTGTTGACATCGGAGGGATCGAGTGTAGGTTTTTTCAGAAGGGGTGCAACTCTCGCTCTCTTGAAGACGGAAGGGACGTAGCCAGCGGTCAAGGATGAGTTGATGAGCGAGGTGAGGTAAGGGAGAAGGTCTCCGGAAATGGTCTGGAGAAGAGAGGAGGGGATAGGGTCAAGCGGGCAGGTTGTTGGGCGGCCGGCCGTCACAAGACGCGAGATTTCATCTGGAGAGAGAGGGGAGAAAGAGGTCAAAGCACAGGGTAGGGCAGTGTGAGCAGAACCAGCGGTGTCGTTTGACTTAGCAAACGAGGATCGGATGTCGTCGACCTTCTTTTCAAAATGGTTGACGAAGTCATCCGCAGAGAGGGAGGAGGGGGGAGGAGGGGGAGGAGGATTCAGGAGGGAGGAGAAGGTGGCAAAGAGCTTCCTAGGGTTAGAGGCAGATGCTTGGAATTTAGAGTGGTAGAAAGTGGCTTTAGCAGCAGAGACAGAAGAGGAGAAAGTAGAGAGGAGGGAGTGAAAGGATGCCAGGTCCGCAGGGAGGCGAGTTTTATTCCATTTCCGCTCGGCTGCCCGGAGCCCTGTTCTGTGAGCTCGCAGTGAGTCGTCGAGCCACGGAGCAGGAGGGGAGGACCGAGCCGGCCTGGAGGATAGGGGACATAGAGAGTCAAAGGATGCAGAAAGGGAGGAGAGGAGGGTTGAGGAGGCAGAATCAGGAGATAGGTTGGAGAAGGTTTGAGCAGAGGGAAGAGATGATAGGATGGAAGAGGAGAGAGTAGCGGGGGAGAGAGAGCGAAGGTTGGGACGGCGCGATACCATCCGAGTAGGGGCAGTGTGGGAAGTGTTAGATGAGAGCGAGAGGGAAAAGGATACAAGGTAGTGGTCGGAGACTTGGAGGGGAGTTGCAGTGAGATTAGTGGAAGAACAGCATCTAGTAAAGATGAGGTCAAGCGTATTGCCTGCCTTGTGAGTAGGGGGGGAAGGTGAGAGGGTGAGGTCAAAAGAGGAGAGGAGTGGAAAGAAGGAGGCAGAGAGGAATGAGTCAAAGGTAGACGTGGGGAGGTTAAAGTCACCCAGAACTGTGAGAGGTGAGCCATCCTCAGGAAAGGAACTTATCAGGGCGTCAAGCTCATTGATGAACTCTCCAAGGGAACCTGGAGGGCGATAAATGATAAGGATGTTAAGCTTGAAAGGGCTGGTAACTGTGACAGCATGGAATTCAAAGGAGGCGATAGACAGATGGGTCAGGGGAGAAAGAGAGAATGTCCACTTGGGAGAGATGAGGATCCCAGTGCCACCGCCCCGCTGACCAGAAGCTCTCGGGGTGTGCGAGAACACGTGGGCAGACGAGGCGAGAGCAGTAGGAGTAGCAGTGTTGTCAGTGGTAATCCATGTTTCCGTCAGTGCCAAGAAGTCGAGGGACTGGAGGGACGCATAGGCTGAGATGAACTCTGCCTTGTTGGCCGCAGATCGGCAGTTCCAGAGGCTGCCGGAGACCTGGAACTCCACGTGGGTCGTGCGCGCTGGAACCACCAGGTTAGAATGGCGGCGGCCACGCGGTGTGAAGTGTTTGTATGGTCTGTGCAGAGAGGAGAGAAGAGGGATAGACAGACACATAGTTGACAGGCTACAGAAGAGGCTACGCTAATGCAAAGGAGATTAGAATGACAAGTGGACTACACGTCTCGAATGTTCAGGAAGTTAAGCTTACGTTGCAAAAATAAAATAAAATCTTATTGACTAAAATGATATAGTACTGCTGGCGGTGAAGTAGGCTGGCTAGCAGTGGCTGCGTTGTTGACTTTGTTTGAACGTGTAGCTGGCTAGGTAACCTCGACAATTTCTCAAAAACTACACAATTATCTTGGATACAAAGACAGCAAAGACAACTATGTAGCTAGCTAACACTACGCTAATCAAGTCGTTCCGTTGTAATGTAAGTTGTAGTGTGAGTTTCTACAGTGCTGCTATTCGGTAGAAGTTGGCTAACTAGCAGTGTTAGCTAGCAGTGTTGACTAGGTAGGAGACGGCAGCGCAGCGCGGTGGACGAAAATAGCTGGCTAGTTAACCGAATAATTACTCTAACCAACTCTAAGCTACACAATTATCTTAGATACAAAGATAGCAAAGACAACTATGTAGCCAGCTAACACTACACTAATCAAGTCGTTCCGTTGTAATGTAATCGTTTCTCCAGAGCTGCTATGCTGCTATTCGGTGGCTAGCTGGCTAGCTAGCAGTGTTGACTACGTTACGTTACGAAAATAGCTGGCTAGTTAACCGAATAATTACTCTAACCAACTCTAAGCTACACGATTATCTTAGATACAAAGATAGCAAAGAGAACTGTGTAGCCAGCTAACACTACACTAATCAAGTCGTTCCGTTGTAATGTAATCGTTTCTCCAGTGCTGCTATGCTGCTATGCTGCTATTCGGTGGCTAGCTGGCTAGCTAGCAGTGTTGACTACGTTGTTACGTTCGGACGAAAATAGCTGGCTAGCGAACCTCAATAACCTCAATAACCTCAATAACTACACAATTATCTTTGATACAAACACGGCTATGTAGCTAGCTAAGATCAAACAAATCAAACCGTTGTACTGTAATGAAAATGAATGAGAATGGTAAAACTACCTGTGGAGCGAGGCGGAATTGCGACTGCACGCTCCAAACCGGAAACCGTGTTTATGCCATCGTGCATAAATGTATTTTGTCCCCCCACACCAAACGCGATCACGACACGCAGGTTAAAATATCAAAACAAACTCTGAACTAATTGCATTAATTTGGGGACAGGTCGAAAGGCATTAAACCTTCATGGCAATTTAGCTAGATCGCTTTCACTTGCTAGCTAATTTGTCCTATTTAGCTAGCTTGCTGTTGCTAGCTAATTTGTTCTGGGATATAAACATTGAGTTGTGCATTTCAGGTAAAATAACAAGGTCTTCTACTCCGCCAATTACTCCACACATAAAACAGTCAACCAAATCATTTCTAGTCATCTCTCTTCCTTCCACCCACATGGGTATAACCAATGAGGAGATGGCATGTGGGTACCTGCTTCTAGGAGGAGATGGAAGAGGCAGGACTTGCAGCGCGATCTGCGTCACATATACAACTGACTTCTATTTTAGCCCTTGGCAACGCAGACGCTCGTTGGCGCGCAATAATTGAATAACATAGATTTCTAAATTTATTTTGCAACGCACGCAACGCAAGCGGTGTGGTCAGCCTGTCAGGCTGCTAAAATTCTTATCCATTAGATTCTCATATTAAGTGTACGGTTGTAGTAGTGACGTCTTCTAGCCTGGAGTATCAGACAACTTCACTGTTTGTGGTTCTTTTCTCACTCACTGGTTAGTATAGTTATGTGCTACCTCTCTCTATACACATCACTATTTTTTGTTTTTGTATGGCACAGTTTCACCTATTTGCCCTCAAGTAAAGTGATGGGTCTTTAGTTGCTGTAGTTGAATAGTGTGGATGTAATTTAAGCTTTGCTTGTCCCAGCAGTCCTTAGCAGTACCTGCTTTGCACAGCAGGTTCTTTTAAGTGGACCTATCAGAGGAAAGAGATGATGCACTGGCTCCTGTCCTGTGCCTATAGTTCTTGTAAAGGGGATTTTTAGTTGAACAAAAGAGAAGAGCAGTCGCGGATATAGTCAATCATAAATCATTTTGGTTTAATTACAAGTTGCAACAGGGATACCCTTCCAGCACATAAGCAGAGAAAAACTCTAACTTGGCCTTTGCCGAGAAAGGCCCTGATATTCTAATTACACAGAACCAAGAAGTCAAAACAACTTTGTCATCTGCTCCATAATCACAGTGTTCCACAGAATACAACAATCAATGTCCTTGGTACTTGAACCTCCAGTCTGGCGTCAGTCCCTATCTACAGATGAGTTTAACATAAAGCATCGAGTCTAGTGACCATCAACCAGTGACACATGAGTGTCAGAAATAGAACACTTGAAATCATGTGAATTACATAGAGAAAACATAAGTATGCTAATCATTGTGTTAATTACTCTTAACTGAATATTAACTTGATTCATCTTAAATATTCCCCATTACTGTCCCCAGTTTTGGTCATTTGACATACCCATCAGAAGTGGCATGCCAAATGGCCAATTCTGACATTTGGATACAGGGATTTCCATCAAAGGACCCATGAACACCAAAGTGAAGTACATAGGAGCATATCAAATTGTGTGTCAAATGAAAGCTAAGAGGCTACATTTTTCGGACATGAAGGCATAGATCCATTTTTCTAAAATGTTCCATCATAAGAATTAGGCATAATTAATTTGGATAAACAGATGGAAAAGGGGTCTTAGAAACCTTTTAAGACTTTTTCTGGTAGATGTTATCAGAAATACATCAAAACCCATTAATGTCGACTATTTCAGCCACACCCGTTGCTGGCAGGTATATAAAATCGAGCACAGAGCCATGCAATATCCATAGACAAACATTGGCAGTAGAATGGCCTTACTGAAAAGCTCAGTGACTTTCAACGTTTTACCGTCATAGGATGCCACCTTTACAACAAGTCAGTTCGTCAAATTTCTGCCATGCTACAGCTGCCCATGTCAACTGTAAGTGCTGTTATTGTGAAGTGGAAACGTCTAGGAGCAACAATAGCTCAGCCGCGAAGTGGTAGGCCACATAAGCTCTCAGAACGGGACTGCTGAGTGCTGGTTTGGCAGATGCCAGGAGAATGCTACCTGCCCGAATGCATAGTGACAACTGTCAAATTTGGTGGAGGAGGAATAATGGTCAGGGGCTGTTTTTCATGGTTCAGGGAAGGTCTCTTAGTTCCAGGGAAGGGAAATCTTAACCCTACAGCATACACTGACATTGTAGACAATTCTGTGCTTCCAACAGTTTGGGGAAAGACCTTTCCTGTTTCAGCATGACAATGCCCCTGTACACAGATTGAGGTTCATATAGAAATGGTTTGTTGAGATTGGTGTGGAAGATCTTGACTGGCCTGCTGACTGTTGAGCCCTGACCTCAACCCCATTGAACACATTTGAGATGAATTTGAACGCCAACTGCGAGCCAGGCCTAATCGCCCAACATCAGTGCCCGACCTCACTAATGCTCTTGTGGTTGAATGAAAGCAGGTCCCCGCAGCAATGTTCCAACATCTAGTGGAAAGCCTTCACAAAAGAGTGGAGGCTGTTATAGCAGGAAAGGGAGGACCAACTCCATATAAATGCCCATGATTTTGGAATGAGAAGTTTGACGAGCAGGAGTCCACATACATGTTTTCTTTGTGTTTCTGTCGTCTGGTGGTCGAACCAAGAGTGTTAAAACAGTCTGAGTCTGTACTAACCCATTCATAGAGGCTAACTGCTTTAGCGCCTATTGACAATAGTATCTTCTGGCTGGGGGAGTTTTGTTAAGATCCCCAACACTCTGAACGTCAAAACTCATCACTTGCGGTACTGTTCTGGAAACATAAAGTACGTATCTTTCCTATCAGTGAGAAATAATAATACTTTAACAAAACTAAAGGTTAAATTACTACACACCTTTTTTTAGGGTTATTGTTCACACCTGGCCATATCGCCATGTTACATCACTGGTTTATGTGCTATTTACACCTGTGTAACTGGGGAGGAAGTGTACAGTCGTGGCCAAAAGTTTTGAGAATGACACATATTAATTTTCACAAAGTCTGCTGCCTCAATGTCTTTAGATATTTTTGTCAGATGTTACTATGGAATACTGAAGTATAATTACAAGCATTTCATAAGTGTCAAAGGCTTTTATTGACAATTACATGAAGTTGATGCAAAGAGTCAATATTTGCAGTGTTGACCCTTCTTTTTCAAGACCTCTGCAATCCGCCCTGGCATGCTGTCAATTAACTTCTGGGCCACATCCTGACTGATGGCAGGCCATCCTTGCATAATCAATGCTTGGAGTTTGTCAGAATTTGTGGGTTTTTGTTTGTCCACCCGCCTCTTGAGGATTGACCTCAAGTTCTCAATGGGATTAAGGTCTTTAGGAGACAGTCCTGGTGCTTGCTGGACGTTCTTGGGCGCCCTGAAACCTTCTTCACAACAATTGAACCGCTCTCCTTGAATTTCTTGATGATCCGATAAATGGTTGATTTAGGTGCAATCTTACTGGCAGCAATATCCTTGCCTGTGAAGCCCTTTTTGTTCAAAGCAATGATGATGGCACGTGTTTACTTGCAGGTAACCAAGGTTGACAGAGGAAGAACAATGATTCCAAGCACCACCCTCCTTTAGTAGCTTCCAGTCTGTTATTTGAACTCAATCAGCATGACAGAGTGATCTCCAGCCTTGTCCTCGTCAACACTCATACCTGTGTTAATGAGAAAATCACTGACATGATGTCAGATGGTCCTTTTGTGGCGGGGCTGAAATGCAGTGGAAATGTTTTTGGGGGATTACGTTCATTTGCATGGCAAAGAGGGACTTTGCAATTAATCTGATCACTCTTCATAACATTCTGGAGTATATGCAAATTTCCATCATACAAACTGAGGCAGCAGACTTTGAAAATGTATATTTTTGTCATTCTCAACTTTTGGCCACGACTGTAGTTCCTCAACTGGAGGCACCCATAGCTGTATGGATTTGTGCTAAGCTGCTACCGTAAGTGTATATTTTTTATTTTAAGAATTATTTCTCGCTGACATGAAAGATAAGGGGCATATCAGCATGTGTTTTGAAAACCATTCAGCAAGCGGCGATTATTCACGTTTCTAAGCGTCGGAATTGTAGTTCACACGCAGCCAACTGTGGGTGAAGCTAACCGCTTCGAGAGCTAAGTCTGGACAACCCCTCTCTCTCTCTCTCTCTCTCTCTCTCTTTCCAGTTAATGTCACCTCTCTCAGCTCTTACTGACACCTGCCCCCTCTCTTTCCATTTACTGTAACCAGCATCCTCATCCACTGAGCACCCACCGACACTGGACGTCCATGGTCATTGAAAAGTAGTTGACATTTGGTCAGTCCACCCTGGCCTTGATGTTAACGTCCACAGACGGATCGGACTGGACCAAATCTGAACCTATCAGTGATGTACATGTATGTTTCACAAGTTTAGATAGCACAATACAATAAAGAAAAGTAGAATACTGTATATTGTACTGTACTTAACTATACTCTACTTTATTGTAGTGAACTGTACCCTACTCTGCTGTGCAGTATTGTACTGCACTGCACTGTACTCTACTGTGCTCTGCTGTGCTGCAATGTGATGTCCTGACTTGTGAAACTTGTGACATTCATATTCATAATATTTATGCATTTCTTTGTAGTACAGATCAGGGACCCAATTCGGTTACCGGGTGTAAATCAGCTTCACTTACTCTTGTTAAATAACCAAAATATATATTTTTCAAACTGAAGGTGTCATGTCATAGCTGACACCCCATACTTTCTGCAGACATCATTGAATCTTAAAACTGCAATATGAAACTTTTTGGGCGACCCAACAAAGTTCACATAGGAATGTGAGTTATAGATCTGTCATTCTCATTGAAAACAAGTCTTAAGAAGTGGTAGAGCTGTTCTATGTGCGCTATTTCTATGCTTCCCGGTTTTACATTCTGTTTTTGTGTCTTTTTACTTTCTGTTTTGTACACCAGCTGAAAATACAATATCTTTGGTTATGGAACATATACAGTACCAGTCAAAAGTTTAGTCACACCTCCTCATTCCAGGGTTTTTCTTTATTTTTACTATTTTCTACATTGTAGAATAATAGGGAAGACATCAAAACTATGAAATAACACATATGGAATCATGTAGCAACCAAAAAGTGTTAAACAAATATATTTTACATTTGAGATTCTTCAATGTAGCCACCTTTTGCCTTGATGAAAGCTTGACACACTCTTGGCATTCTCTCAACCAGCTTCATGAGGTAGTCACCTGGAATGCGCCTTGTTAAAAGTTAATTTGTGGAATTTCTTTCCTTAATGTGATTGAGCCAAAAAAATATATATAATTGTTTAACACTTTTATTTTTTGGTTACTACATGATTCCATATGTGTTATTTCATAGATGTGATGTCTTCACTATTATTCTACAATTCTCAGACCATACTGTACTTGCTTGTTTGTTCACATAAACTGAAATTAGGCAAACTATTCGAATTTTTGCAATTGGGGCGGCAGGTGGTTAGAGCCTAGTGGTTAGAGCGTTTGACTTGTAACCGAAAGATCAATCCCTGAGCTGACAAGGTAAAAATCTGTCGTTCTGCCCCTGAACAAGGCAGTTAACCCACTGTTCCTAGGCTGTCATTGAAAATAAGAATTTGTTCTTAATTGACTTGCCTAGTTAAATAAAGGTACAATTTTAAAAAGGCAATGGCAGAGCGATTTCTGCATAGTGTACCTTTAATTTGGAACAGATATTTACGTTTTTAGAAAATGTGGTCACATAAACCTGAGATATTTTACCGTGATTCTGTTACCAAAGTTTGCATCTGCACAGTTCTTCCACAAAATTTAGTTTTTGTACATTTTTCAGTGGAAACTGTTAAAAGCAGTCGTTGAGCATGGAGTTGTATGGTTTGTTAAACTTTTGAAGTACATGGTTTTTGTTTTAAGGGGAAAAAACATACGCATACTATATGTCCCTAAATCAATATTCTGTTAAGCCTCTATTGTATTAGCCAAGTCAACAAACATCAAAGACAAATATACATGAGTATAGACTGGTGGGTCATGACCAACTTTGGGACAAGACAGACTGGGTTGGCTTTCAATCGAAACAACTCACAACTTTTAGCCTTTTGCGTTGCACGCGCATCAATACCGTGATGTTGTCAACTAACCTGTTTTTACATCCATTTAACAAAGGGAGTATTCAAGATTTAAATTCAGGATGCCGTTCACATCCCACCACCCTTTCTCCATTTTGGAATGTGTTTTAGTAACTTTGTTCTACTGTTCCAAAAGATTACCAAAATCCAGTGGTCATCTTTGGATACCAGAGGAAGACGATCTCTTGGAGAGAAACCATAGAAGCTCCTCAGAGTACAAACAATTGACTCACCTCCAGGGAGCTGATTCTGAAGGTTTGCTCAATGAACATGGCTGAAAACCTTAGCATCCCATCCTTGTCGCCAAACTGTAAAGGGGATTTTCCGTTGAACAAAAGGGAGGGGCGGTCTCGGATATAGTCGATCATCAATAATTTTGGTTTAATTACAAGGTGCAACAGGGAGACTTTTTCTTTGTTTCTGTGCTGGAGGTGTCTCCCTGTTGCAACTTGTAATTAAACCGAAATGGTTTATGATTGACAATATCTGCGACTGCTGTTCTCTTTTGATCACTTGAAAATCCCCTTTACACTTATTCAAAACCTGGGCCTATACTTAAATGGTCAGTTTTACTACATTGTAATAACAATAATACTAGTTAGGCCTATACTCCACTACTGTACTCTAGCCTAACACACAATACAGAGGTGATGTATCTAGTCTGTGCTGGACACAGTATCTAGTCTGTGCTGGACACAGTAAACCTATCTGAACCTCTGTACAGTCTCATCCATAGTCATATGAAGCTCTGGGGTATCCTTTCCTCACAAAGCTAATCTCTTGGATCACATCTCTGGGAGCTCTCTCTCTCTCTCTCTCCTTTATCAGCAGTAGCAGCAGCAGCAGGTGAGAGAGAGGGAGAGGGAGCACAGGTGGCCGGCTTGTTGATCCAGGAAGATGGATAGAGTCCAAGCCAGCCCTCTGGATGCCCTGTGCTGTCCTTCACTGCTGCTGGGGTTCATATTCACAGTCGCACACATACAGACACACACATGCACGCACGACATGTACACACACATATAATACATAATACTCACACGCACCTCTGCTGCAGTGAACTATTAGGAGATGCCAGACTAGGGCCATTGTGGTGACTGTATTACTGCCACACCGACAGTCACAAGTCATGAAGGCAGTCAAATTCCACGGTAATTAGGCTACTCCAAGCTCGATGCTGCTGCTGGTAGGCTACTAATGACCAAACTTGCTAACTGCCTGGTACTCTGCACTCTATTGTGCCTCTAATCACTCTGACATCAATGCAAATGTAATCGAAAATCTAATCAAACACTTCGTGAGAGCCCATGAGCTCATGTTGCGCAACATTTCTATAGGCTATGCAATTACGCAAGAAAACCGAGTGATGGCCTCTACTAAAAAGAGAGGAGGATCCCATCAGCTTTCAATAGGCTTGGCCTACTATATTTATTTCTCAACTTTTCATTGCTTATATTTACAACAGGAGTATAGCCTACCTGGCTGGCATGAAAATGAACCATGCAAAAAGCGTCCTCCGTTCGCAATTTAAGTGCATAGATGACATATCTTTTCCCGCTGCATAATGGTCCATTCTAAATCAAAACAAATTTCACACATATATATTATTTAGTATATGTAAAGACAAGATTAAATCAAGAATAGTCTGATGGGTGACAATACCGAATCGTTTCTAGTCATCTCTCCTCATTCCAGGCTTTTTCTTCTCTTGACTTTATATTGCGATTGGCAACTTTCATGAATTAGGTGCATTACCGGCACTGACCTCGTTTGTCTTTCAGTCACCCACGTGGATATAACCAATGAGGAGATGGAACGTGGGTACCTGCTTCTATAAACCAATGAGGAGATGGGAGAGGCAGGACTTGCAGCGCGATCTGTGTCAGAAATAGAACTGACTTCTGTTTTAGCCCTTGGCAACGCAGACGCTCGTTGGCGCGTGCAATAATTGAATAACATAGATTTCTAAATGTATTTTGCAACGCGAGCGGTGTAGTCAGCCTGTAAGCAGATCTCATGCTTTTAAAGCGACTTTAAAAAAAAATCATCATTAGAGTCACATCATGCAACCTTATAATGTATTAAAAATCAAAACATATAGCCTAACGTTTGTAGAACTACTAAAGTTACATTAATAACTCTAAATTAAGCATATAGTTATACCTATTTTTTTGTTAACCGCTCAACACAGAATAGTGTGCGCACTCGTTTGGAGATAATATCCATTACATTTTTTTCAGCTTTGTTCAATTGTATTCTTCATACTATAAAATAATGCCATGGACTTCTAAGCAAATCTTGCCTGCTAAACGAACTGGTGTAGCTACAGCCATTTGGCATAGGCAGATCAGGACCTAACATTAGGACAACTCGGAGTATGCGGTTCTATTCTTCTAAAATAGACTATTTTCTTCATGTCATGCTTCTTTAGATCTGTCTAAAATAAATAATGGATTTATTGTGAAGGTGTAGGATATATTACATGGATTTATTAGACTTTTTAAAATGTACACGTTCCAAACGTCTTCATGTGTTGAAGCCAGGAGATGTTAAATGTGTTTATGTTAATTAACGGTCAATTACCGTGAGACAGTTATTTGCTTGACAATCACCAGCTGACAACATTTTGTGACAGCTACAGCCCTACACCAAACCAGATACGTTCCTCAGTCGACATCTGGGTATCTACGCTGTTGGATATTCTCAACAAGGTGTTAAGGTGTCTGGGAGAGTGTCCAGTGACTGCATTTACTGTATATTTCTGACCGATTTAAGATCTATAGACTGGACACTAATGGATAGATGTATAGTCCTCATTATTTGTCATCTTCACGGAAAGACTGATCTTCTGTTGTCTTTGTTTTTTTTCTACTTCATCTTTTATATTTTTTTTAATATATTTTTACGTTTACTTGTTCATAAGTGTTTTGTCCGTCTGTTATTGTGATACTTTTGCCTGTGTATCTCAGCTTTTGTGGGTTACATCTAGAGATTTCTCATGTTCTGTAGCTCAAGCACCACTTGGGAGGCCTTTGCTGATCTGTGCTCCGTTCAACAAAACACTTCATCAACCGATCGATGATTGTGGTCAGGCTCCTCCCGTACATAAATATCCACTACAGTCAGCCTTCTAGAGAAGGGAATCAAACGATGGAAGGTTATAGACAGGGTTAAGAGTATAAGGATTTTGTCCTTGGCTTCTTTTAACAGGCCCAGAAAATGTAATACCTTACCAGTTGTAATTGCAGAGAAGAAATATGACGCCCCAGTGAATTGAACTCCTCCTAGGGCTGTTTCTGTGAGTGCAGTTAAACTGAGAACGAGAGGAACATAACAAACTATCATCAAACACTAATTTACTAAGTGAATGGCACTCAGTGAGATTGGGCCTGTGCTTGAGCAGCAGCTCCCCAGTGAGTCGTGACCCTGCTGTCTGTGGAATGTATGTAGACCACAGGATAGATCTGGGCATTTCCATGTAAAAGGACCCATGAGCACCGACATGTGAAGTTCATAGGAGCATGTCAAATGAAAGCTAAGAGTATATTTTATTTAGAAATTAAGGCATATATACATTTTTCAACCATTTAACATCCTAAAAATGTTGATTTTAAGGAGATGCTTTGATTTCTGGTCCAAACTTGGAAAAGGAGTCTTCGTCAACATCAACCAAGAAAAAGTTTTAAGGTATCAGAAATGCATCAAAAACAATAATGTTGAAGTAAAGACCCCTGCCAACTAATATCAACACTCATATTTAGTTTTGGAGATATTATTTGCCTTCTATAAGATTAAGAAACATTGCATTGTGCCTTGTAATTCCATTACCAAAAACCCATATATTATCTAATTTCTCTACCTCATAAGGGGGAGGATAATGAAAGTTCACAGAAATAACAAGTAAATCTAGATCTACCAATTAGTACTAGCATTTTTACTGATATCAAGTTTGTTTATGAATTATTATCCTGAATAAAACTATAAACGCAACATGTAAAGTGTTGATCCCCTGTTTCATGAGATGAAATTAAAGATCCCAGAAGTGTTCCATATGCACACATTTGTTTATATCCATGTTCGTGAGCATTTCTCCTTTGCCAAGATAATCCATCCACCTGACAGGTGTGGTATATCAGGAAGCTGGTTAAACAGCATGATCATTACACAGGTGCACCTTGTGTATATGACGTTGTGTGGGAAAGAGGTTTGCCACTGTTAGGAACAGGGTGCCCATGGTGGGGTTATAGTATAGGCAGGCGTAAGCTACGAACAACGAACACAATAGCATTTTATCAATGGCAATTTGAATGCACAGAGATACCATGATGAGATCCTGAGGCCCATTATCGTGCCATTCATCCGCTGCCATCACCTCATGTTTTAGCATGATACTGCGCAGCCCCATGTCGCATGGATCTGTACATAATTGGAAACTGAAAATGTATGTTCTTCCGTGGCCTGCATACTCACCAGACGTGTCACCCGTTGAGCGTGTTTGGGATGCTCTGGATCAATATCCAGCAACTCCGCACAGCCATTGAAGAAGAGTGGAACAACACTCCACAGGTCACAATCAACAGCCTGATCATCTCTATGCGAAGGAGATGTCGCGCTGCATGAGGCAAATGTGGTCACACCAGATACTCACTGGTTTTCTGATCCACACCCCTACTTTTTTTTTTTAAAGGTATCTGACCAACCCATGCATATCTGTATTCACAGTCATGTGAAATCCATAGATTAGAGCCTAATGACTATATTTAAATTTCCTTTTATATGAACTGTAACTCAGGAGAATCTTTGAAATTGTTGCCTGTTGCATTTATATTTTTGTTCGGTGATAAATCGGTAATGGAATTACCAAAACATCAGTAATGGAATTGGCTATAATGGGAAATCATAGTAGTTACAAACCACAGGTGGGCATACTGTTGTGTGCAGCTGATAACTGTTTTTTTCTTTCTCTTTCTTTCTGTCTTCTGGTGATCAAAGCAAGAGTGTGAAAACAGTCTGGATGACCCCTTCCTCTCTCTCTCGCTCCCTCTCTCTGCTCCTCTCTCACTCTTTCCAGTTACTGTCAACTGTCCAAGCTCTTAGTGACTGACACCTGCCATGACACCTACCACTTACCCTCTTTATTTTGCTTTAAAAATATATATATATATTTTCTACTTTTACCCCTTTTGTGATACTGTAATTGGGGGCCTCACTTACCCTCTTTCTATTTACTGTAACAAGCATCCTCTCCCACTGAGCACTGACCGACACCAACGTCCATGGATGGTGAAAAGTAGTTGAAATTTGTTCAATCCACCCTGGCTGGACCAATCTTAACCAATCATAGACCTCTGTTTCAAGTTTGGACGCCACTGTAGATTACTGTACTACAGTAGAGTTCAGCACAGTATAAAACAGAAAAGTAGAGTACAGTGCACTGAACTGAACTCTGCTGTGCTGTACTGGGATGTCCAAACTTGTGAAACATACACTTCTGTGATTGTTTCAGATTTGATCTGATCTGGACCAACCAAATGTGGTCTTTTCTGGGGGCGGAGTTCATTACAATAATAACCAATGTGTATAGTAATACCCAAATATGCAAAAGAAGGATATTGCATATTTCTACATTTTGTGTATCTATTAAGGATACATTGACATGAGAACTATATTCAAATCCCAAATTATGCATTTCTGTATAGTACAGATCAGGGAGCCCTGATATAATTATGTTACTGGATGTACATCCACTTCACCTACTGTAGTTCAATAACCAAAATATTTCATAAATGACAGCCCAATCTTTCTGCAGACATCTTTTATCTTAATTCAGAGCAGATTTTTAAGAGTTTGGGGAAAACGTGGTCACATAAAAAAATTGATGGGAGATTTAACTGTAATTCTGTGACCAAACGTTGAATCTGCACAGTTCTTCCAGTAAATGTGTTTTTGTGAAATGTTCTGTGTAAAATGTTCAAAGTAGTCCTTGTGCATAGAGTTATATGGTTTGTTGAACTTTGAAATCAATGGTTTTTGTTTGGCATACATTTTAAGTAAAAAGTCTGAGTCAAGGCGTAATGCCGTTGCCATGGAATTGCCTATTTGTGGGTAGTGTATGTACAGAAAAGATCTGTGCTCAAGAAGGCATTCTTATCTCACATAGTTTTTTTTAGTCCCTGTTACTGTACTTTGTCTTAAATTATCTAGACCTTAGACTTTTGGAGATATTTGAATGGTCAGCTTTCAGGGATTTGCCTCAACAATACTGAGGACAGTTTACACTGTTGAACCCAACTGTGGTTGCTAAATTGTTTGGGTTGGTCTGATGAGCGGTTTTATGTATATTATCATGAAAAGGTCATTTGGTCGTCATGGCGTCACCAGTAGGGCTGCATGGAGGGGGGTGACCAGGAGAGGAGAGATGGTGCAAGTGCTGTTCTGGAAGGGTCGACCTCTGTCTGTCTCAGATTGAGTTGTCATGATCTGTCACAGTGACAGTCAGCCATGGCCGTGTGATGGCTCTATCAGGAGAAAGGCTAAACCCTATTTGGTTAGACCAACAGGCTGCTCACCACAGATCCATATATTTCTACAGACTGACCTAGACCCAACCCACCTACCTGCGATCCACATGGAGATACTCTCATATGCCTGTGTTGAATAAAGAATACCACTTTGCATTTGTTTCTATTTAATAATCTCGCAGAGAGAATGCGTGTGTGACAGTGTCTTGGTTATCTCTGAGTGTGAGCCTTGCTGTTTTAGTTGTCACACTAACATGTACTGATGATCTTGTGGTTCTGTCATCCATCTTTGGGCCAGTGTTCTGCCCTGTAGTGTAGACACACCAGACCACTGGGTCCTGTAAACCTGTTATTTAGAGTAAGGTTCACCGTGGCACAACTCTGACATGAACCCCGCCTCACCTGCTTTCTCATGCTCTCTCTCTCTCTCTCTCTCTCTCTACCCTTCTCTTTACCTCTGGCTCTCCCTCCTCCCTGTGTCCTGCCTCTCCACTCCTGTCTGAACAAGTAAGCAGTGCTAGGAATCCCCCACAGACCGTCCCTACCAGCTCCTTGGCGGGGTAGCCTGCGAACAGGGTGGAGTGGGGCGTTCAAGCACATACAGTCAAGATTCTATTAGCAGCACTTCGAACAGACACGTCAGCCGGCCCATTCAGCTTTATTTATAGCAGGAGTAGCAGCACTGGTAGTGTCCTGGACAATGTTATAGATTGTAGCAGATTTATTGGGAGTCATTCATCTGTTGTCATTCCGCTCAGTAGTATATTTTTTTTAAGTTGCCCCTGTGCGTTTTGTGAGGGCTGTGTTGGGTCGTATTGATTTACCAATAATGATAATGCATGCCAGTTGCCATTGTCAGAATGGAAGGGCAGCGTCTCCGTTCCCTGTTTTTTAATCTGTTTAATAATCCTTTGGGACGTCAGATACGCCTCCAGATTGTTTACCTGGCAGTCCTTTTGTTCTATTTCAATCTGTGGGTATAACGTCATGAGAACAATACATACAAGTAGAGCATTTTCCACCGCTAGTGTTGAGTCAGAGGTTCTGTGCCATCTTCATGCTCTATAATCAACCCCCCCCCTTGATGTAACAGGGGTATCATTGCTTTTCTGGCCTCAGAGAAAGCATTAGACACTGTAGAATCAAATCACATCACTCTATAAGTGATATGCATGCAGTGTAGTGCTCAGTCCACCACATGACTTATACATGAACACCAAAATAGACGTTCTTGAGTCGGGAGAGGCTGAGGATGTAGGCTACACACTGAGAACATGGAAAGACTTACTCATGGGCAATTCCATGCTAATGGAAACCTGCTGATGATGCCAACTGATATGAGGTCTTAAATCAATATGAGAAATGCCTTTTTTAATCTCATAAGTACATTAGCAGATAAAGTGCCCCCACAAGGAATGATGCAATTCTTTAAAAGCCCTCTAAGAATAATGAGATGTCTTGCAGCGGATGTTCCGAAAGAGAGAGTCTTGACAGAGCGTGCGTGTGCACCTGTGTTTTGTTCGAATACGACAGGGTTGCCCAGTCCTTAGTGACTTTAGAGAGGGGGATGAGGCTCTCCTTTTGGCAGACAAATAAGCGCAGTGACTGCTGTGTGCCAGTGAGGGCTCTGATAATGAACTGAGCCATGACCTGCTCTGACACTCACACACACACACACACACACACACACACACACACACACACCGGTGACTGTGTTTTGAGTTATTGCTTGTAGGAGGGTCATGAAATTAAATCTCTGAGAGTGTCTGTGTGGTTGTGTTTTCCAATATGAAAGTGACAGGTTTAGACATTGAAGTCATTATAAATGAACAATGTATTGTGTATTTGGCTGTTAATCCTTCAAAGATCCAGAGAAGTGCTTGGCATTGTGTGGGCTCAGTTCCAGATTATTCCTAACACTAACCCAGGCAGCTACTTTTGGTCAGGGAATTAGAGGGAAAATCTCTTCATTTCACAGAATTATACTCTGGGGTGGATTATGCCTTTCTTGCATTAACACTCCCATTTGTCTTTTGTCACTAGCACTAACTTGGCTGATAGCTGCTTTATTGAGGAAAGGTTTTAAGGATGACTGTGGGCTGGGTGGTAGCCCAGTGGTTAAGAGGTTGGTTCAGTAACCAAAAGGTTCCTGGTTTGAATCCCCGAGCCGACTATTCAAAAATCTGTCGACGTGCCCTAGAGCAAGCAATTTAACCATAATTGCTCCTGTAAGTCGCTCTGGATAAGAGTGTCTGTTAAGATATAAAGATAAAATATGCGCAGTTGTCTCATCTAGCCACCTTAACATGAATGCACCAACTTTAAGTTATACACAGACTAAGCGCTCTAAACAGTGTGGAGGAAAGCACTGATGTGGAGCAGCCAGGGCAGATGTTTTTAGTGAGATGTTCCTGGTTTGAACACAGGCCAGTTAGTTGTACCTTTTCAAAAGGTGGCCATGACAGGACCATTGAGTCACATAAAAGAAAGCAGGGGTCTGGTATCAATTGTTGGCTGGGAGGGCAGCGTGCGCATCCCAGGAATTTGGCTTGGCTTGTTTTCCTCCTGAGTTTTTTTTTATGCCTGACTACCAATCCAAAACACCTTCCAAACACACATAGGATTCTCTGTTCTTTAATTGGAACTGTCATTATTTGGCCCAAAATGAAACGGGACAGCAGGAAAACAGACAGTCCCTCTATTTCAGCTTGTTGTCAGGGCCCTGCTCTCGCATTAGATCCTTCAGCCATAGGGGACCTTAAGGTAGGTCAAATCAGAGTCACCATGGTAACATACAGGCAGGTTAGTTAACTCAGGGTCACCATTGTGACAATACGGTAGGTCAAATTAGGGTCACCATGGTGGTGTCTAGGTAGGTTACCCTAGGCCTAGGGTTTCCATGGCGATGTCTAGGTAGGTAGAAATAAGGTCACCATGGCAACATGTAGGGGAATAATTCAGGGTCACCATGATGTCGTTTTAAGGAAGGCTACCTCAGAGTCAGCATCATGACTAGGTTCTCAGAAAAATCTGATCCATCATTGGAGCCTCTCCCAGACTGCACTGCTCTTCAAGGTGAGATGGAGATAGATAGATGGGGAGGAGGCAGGGGGAGGAGTGTGAATGCGTCCTCTCCATCGATCATTCAGCACCGGCTGCTGACAAGGCGGCTACAGGACTCCCTTTTGTTTCGCGCTGGCGTGTGTGTCTCAGCACTAGGCTAAAGCTAATAACACATCTGACCCCCAGCTAGCCCAGGTCAGAGGGCAGGGCATCAATGGTGGGTTCTCCTTTAGACCAGTGGAGTTTCAGTCACACAGGATGGAAGATGGGGAACAGAGGAATACAGTCAAACATTTTAAAATAGGACTATTTTAACTCTTAAATTCCTATTAAGTAGTATATTGCTAGGACTTTAGTAGTATATTGCTTGGTAGCTGGGGTGAAGACCTGAGCTTTCTTCAGTTTAGTGGCTGTGGTTTTTCTCAGACATGATCTCCAGTGATGTTTTTCCTAGCGCTCGGTCCCAAGTCACTGTTGCAGTGGTGGGCTGTTGAACATTGATAGGAGGAGGCATTGGGTGCAGCGTGCTGAGAGCTAAAATTGACCACGAGAACAGCTACTGTGTCTGTGTGTGTCCACGCATCTCCTTAACCTTTTCATAAACGAGACCGTTGATAGCCATACTGTATTCAGAATATCCATAATCCACTACCAGTCAGGTCTTCCAGACAGTTATGCACCTCATTGTACTGTTTTAGCTGTTTCCGCCATTCCCCCTTCCTCCATATTTATCAATGCACTTGGCATGTTCTTAGAATCGTCTGATGTCAGAGGCATTTAACCAAATGTGACCATCTCTCTAATGGACTCCCAGTCAAATATGTGTCCACAGAGAGCAAACACATGCCTTGTCTATCCATCTGTCCTCTAGGCGATCTCTTCTTAACTCTCATTGCCTGAATAATCTCTGAATGACTATCTGAAGTGTGTTACATGGCACAGTGGATGAATGTGACCACAGGGAAGGAGTTAGATGATTTAGTGTCTCTCTCCAGACCTACACTGCCCCGATCTGTTCCTCCCATTATAGTCTATCTCTTCGCCTTGTCTCTTTGGCTCTCATTTGTCCCAAGGGGCTCCTAGCTTAGAATAAACATCGCCGGCTTTGTCTCTATGGCAACCGCAGCACACTGCGTACAGTAGAATGTGAATCTGTTGGAGACGGAGGTGTCTAGACGTGACCTGGTGTTCTTATAGTTAACGTGGGACTGGGTCGGGCCATAGAAAATATACAGTACAATAAAATACAATACCACTTCCTATTATGGGATAGCTCTTAGGGATTTACTCCCCCCCCCCCCCCCCCCAAATGAGAGAGGGGAATTCCACGATAACTGAATTATGTCAAATGTATGCCAAACAAAGTTTAACAAACCATACAACTCTCTGCACAATGACTACTTCAAACAATTTTACACAGTAAAAAAAATACATTTACTGGAAAAACTGTGCAAATGCAAAGTTTGGTAACAGAATTACAGTAAAATATCCCTGTTATTCTGTTACCAAACTTTGTATCTGCACAGTTCTTCCTGTAAATGTGTTTTTATCAAATATTCAGTGGAAATTGTTCAAAGTAGTCATTGTGCATGGAGTTCTGTGGTTTGTTAAATGTTTAAATGAATGGTTTTTGTTTATTATACATTTTTATAGTGAAAAATCTGGGTCTCAGTGTAATTCCATTTACCATGGAATTTCCAAGAGCAATTGAGGTTTGTTTGTCAGGTAACCCAGTACGGGTCAAAGGAGTTGAGGTGGGAAATGAACCTGTTTGTCTGTCATTTGGGTATAAGCCTGACCCTGCCCCCTGGGGGCTGCGTTAGCCGATTAGAAGTCTATGATTACAGTTGGCCTTTGCTACCGGCCCACTTTCTGTGTCAGCGCTGAGGAAGTGTTGGATTGATCCGGTCAGTCCGGTCAAGCATGCAGAATATTTGTTTTTCTTTTTTCTAGCTTCTTGTCAAAATATTATTTAGTTCCTTTGAGCCGGATTTGTCAACAGGATTGCTGGGCATATTTTCACCCTGCTATGTACCGTCGACGCATGATGTGCAGGCATAAGCTACCGTTTTGATTACTTTTATATGATGGAACGTCCAGTCTGTTTCAGGAAGACAGTGAAGTCTTGCCACAGGGATATATTATGTTATGTATATTATATTTCACTCATCAGACGGAGGCTATTTACACTGGTCATGCACTATATCAGGTCTAAGAACAGCCTAATGGTTCCTGCTGACTCAAACTGGGATGACGTAATCTGTGGAGTGGAGCTGTTCTGGTTGGTTGAGTTCCAGGCAGTCCAAGCAAATCACCGACCCACCCTGAAGGTGAAATGCTACCTCAGCTCAAGGTTGTCAGAGGCGGGCCCTGACACAGGAAGTGATTGTAGTACTGGAACTCCCATTGGCTGTTGTCAATCCAATACCCATTGCCTTTTCTTTTGAAGACCAGCCTTCACTGTATTTGTACTGTACATTTTTAGAGCAATTTTTCTGTTAATTGAGCTTGTTAATATGAGTATATAAAAAATATAGGTGAGAGTTAGTTACAATATGGGCTCAGTTTTATTTTATTCTGTTAGAAGCATTGACCTAAGAGAAGGCCTCTAGATGATATCTCCTGTTATCCGTAACATGATCTTGTCTTTCAGAGAGCCAGGTAACAGAACACCATTAAGGTCCTCACCTTGAGCAGGCGGCGATGGGGTAAAAGGGGCTGGCAATGGTGGGGGTGATTGCGTGCCACCCGGGCAGTGAAATGATTTGCCAGGACAAACTGAGGCCTCAAGAGGGAAACAAATGAGGGACTTGTGTGGTATCCCTGCTTGCCTTTCTTCCTGCCTGTCTGGTCCCTGGGTGTAAACTATGAAAGGATAGAATCACCTTTTACACAGACAGTCAGAATTCTCTTGAACCCCTCAGCTCCATCATCATCATCCTCGTCACGGCGACACAGCTCAGGTCTGTTCGGGAGAGTCCCAGGGGAGGAATGACAGGGCACGACACACCTCTCTCTCATCCCACATAAACAGATCAATCAGCCTGTTGTGTAGTTACTAACTGCTCCCATGTTAACTAATAGCGAGAAGCTGACATGAATCTGAACATTTTATCGACGCAGCAGGGGTCTCTCAGATCTTCTTTGTGATTGCATTGACACATACCATCATACAAAGACTATTATTTGCATGTGCTATAATTGTGCAGCTCTAATTTCTGAAGATGTGCTATGTATGCCATGTGTAGCTCACAGAGAGGGAGACAAGAAATTCACCTGTCTGTCTCTCTCTGTCTCCTCTCTCTCTGTCTGTCTCTCTCTCTGTGTGGTGTAGTGACAAGACAGGAAGATGGATGAGCTACAGGACGTGCAGTTGACTGAGATCAAGCCCCTGCTGACCAATAAGGTGAGAGGATGAGATGACCACTTGAATGGGAGATTTATACATACACAGACAGATGTGCAGAATGTTGCCTACACATGACACACAGAGACTTATTCAGTATTTGTCTCCAGTGTGAACAGTGCCTCTCTCCCCACTCCAGAACGCTGTTCATCAAAGTGAATTATTTATCATCTCAGCTTCACTGTAGTGAGGGAAGAGTCAATAGAAGAACAAAAAGCAAGCGATGGAGTTAGGCTCAAGAGAGCGAAACAGAGGATGGAGGGAGAGGAGGGAAAGATGAAAGGGGAAGCTAGCATCAACTCTGCTCTTTTTTTGTGAGCTTGAAAGATTCAGGTGCGAGGGGAAACCTCCAGCAGATCAAAGCTTCCTTCCCACGGTTCCTCAAGGACCTCCGTCTACACTGCAGCATCAGGGAGGGCATGAGCTCCCAGCCTGCCTTGGAGAAGGAAGTCAGCCCATCTGTGTAGATTGACCGCTATTAAACCCAGAGGGGACTATTCTGTTCCAGACAGTTCCAGTGCGACCTGGAATTTTCCTTTAGGAGCACCAGTACGCCTAGAAAAATGACAGATTCTAGCTTTATTACCCCAAATATTTTGCATTGTGCTCCTAAATTTCTTTGTGTACATCTGTTTTTTTTAAACTCAGGCACATACGTGCTCATTGTAAAACAAAGGTCAGCGTAGAGCCCTGTAGACTCTCTGCTTCACAGGAAATAAGTTGATGTATAGGTTGAGGCAGAGGGTGCTGCGACATGCATCATGGGCTGAACAGGCCATTCATCACCTGACAGTGGTGCTGGTGAAGTGGGCTGGCTGTGGAAAGAGAGGAAGAGGAGAAGTGCGAGGGTTCACTCCCGTCATTATCTGTCCACGTTAAGCAGACCGCCTGCCTTCCCTCCTTTGGGACAACAACTCCCATTGTTAGGGTAGAGACAAGACCATCTTGTCAATGTATACAGTATCTCGGCTGTGGACCGGTTGAAGGAAGGCAGAATCATGAGCTCATTTGAATGAATGGGTTTATGGCTGACCTCTCACTCCATCTAGTGGCCAGGCCACCTCATTAAGAACCAAGCAGACACTCACAGGAGCCTGCAGGATAGACGTGAGGACATACAGACGGTAATGAGATTATAGGTGAGGGAGATAGATGGGATAGCATATTTCGTCTGTCAATCAGCCAGTGCCTGTATACTGAAACTCCCATAGCCGTGTTTTCTAAAATACTGTAGGGCTCCCGAGTGGGGCAGCGGTCTAAGGCACTGCATCTCAGTGCTAGAGGCGTCACTACAGACCCTGGTTCGATTCCAGGCTGTATCACGATTGGGAGTCCCATAGGGCAGTGCACAATTGGCCCAGCGTGGTTAGGGTTTGGCCGGGGTAGGGCGTCATTGTAAATAAGAATTTGTTCTTAACCAACTTGCCTAGTTAAATATCATGTTTTCTAACATCTAACACCTCATTAACATACCTTTCTTTCCTCTTTTCTCTCAGAATTCCCATAACTTCCAGGACTTTGACTGCCAGGTGAGTGTCTCCAGTTCTATAAGAAACGGATGCTGTTTTGTACTGCTCTATTTCAGTGATTTGATTCAGGCCAGGAGAGCTTTGAAAGGGCTCTCCTCTCAATTCCTGTTAATTGAGCCAAACAGAGGGAAGGTGTTCTGCTCAGGTAACAAGTGGTGGTTTGGGGACATGGCCTCCTTCTGATCCTTCTGCATTTAGTTTGCCCTGGATTTAACTGGAGTTCCTTTCTCACAATGAAAAGTCTGCAGGTGGAATGGTGATGCTAATTTCACAAGCCAAGTGGTGGAAAACATGTTTCTTTTGAGACTGGCTCAGCTTTATTTGTTAGTGTGTACGCAGCAAACACAAACAGCAGCATTAGTAGTGACCTTTGGGTCACCCTCCCACTGGCCTTAAGCTCAGAGTTATGCCCCCGCTCCTCAGCTCCTGTGCTGTGTGTGAGTCTGCTGATGGGGAGGCCGAGCCATGGAGAGCGCGGGACAGCCTGGCATTCATAGTGGGCCTCCAGCCATACAAGGCTCAGTGAGGTGTACTACGAATCACGTTTGAGGAATTAGTGAGGTTACTTTGGTCAACTCTTAGTTCATCTCGGGTTAACCGGTACAACAAAAGTGGCTCACCTTTTAGCCAGGTACATTTCTATGGCAACGTATCCTTCAGAACTAAATCAAATCAAATCAAATGTATTTATATAGCCCTTCGTACATCAGCTGATATCTCAAAGTGCTGTACAGAAACCCAGCCTAAAACCCCAAACAGCAAGCAATGCAGGTGTAGAAGCACGGTGGCTAGGAAAAACTCCCTAGAAAGGCCAAAACCTAGGAAGAAACCTAGAGAGGAACCAGGCTATGAGGGGTGGTCCTCTTCTGGCTGTGCCGGGTGGAGATTATAACAGAACATGGCCAAGATGTTCAAATGTTCATAAATGACCAGCATGGTCAAATAATAATAATCACAGTAGTTATCGAGGGTGCAGCAAGTCAGCACCTAAGGAGTAAATGTCAGTTGGCTTTTTTAGCACGTCCGGTGAACAGGTCAGGGTTCCATAGCCACAGGCAGAACAGTTGAAACTGGAGCAGCAGCAAGGCCAGGTGGACTGGGGACAGCAAGGAGTCATCATGCCAGGTAGTCCTGACGCATGGTCCTAGGGCTCAGGTCCTCCGAGAGAGAGAAAGAAAGAGAGAAGGAGAGAATTAGAGAGAGCATACTAAATTCACACAGGACACCGGATAAGACAGGAGAAGTCCTCCAGATATAACAAACTGACCCTAGTCCCCCGACACATTAACTACTGCAGCATAAATACTGGAGGCTGAGACAGGAGGGGTCAGGAGACACTGTGGCCCCAGCCGATGATACCCCCGGACAGGGCCAAACAGGAAGGATATAACCCCACCCACTTTGCCAAAGCACAGCCCCCACACCACTAGAGGGAAATCTTCAAACACCAACTTACCATCCTGAGACAAGGCCGAGTATAGCCCACAAAGATCTCCGCCACGGCACAAACCAAGGAAGATCACGTCAGTGAGTCAACCCACTCAAGTGACGCACCCGTCCTAGGGACGGCATGAAAGAGCACCAGTAAGCCAGTGACTCAGCCCCTGTAATAGGGTTAGAGGCAGAGAATCCCAGTGGAGAGAGGGGAACCGGCCAGGCAGAGACAGCAAGGGCGGTTCGTTGCTCCAGAGCCTTTCCGTTCACCTTCACACTCCTGGGCCAGACTACACTCAATCATAGGACCTACTGAAGAGATGAGTCTTCAATAAAGACTTAAAGGTTGAGATCGAGTCTGCGTCTCTCCCATGGGTAGGCATGTTTTATTCCATAAAAATGGAGATCTATAGGAGAAAGCCCTGCCTCCAGCTGTTTGCTTAGAAATTCTAGGGACAATTAGGAGGCCTGCGTCTTGTGACCGTCTTCTAACCTGCTCCGGGGCAGGCTAACTCCATGTATCTTTAGCCGGGAGTTGAGGACCAATTAAATCAGATTCCCTCCCTCTCGCAAAGATTGTGCCTTCGTCCCCTTGGACTAGCCATGGGCGATATGAACATGCAGTTACAAGCCTAGCTCGAGCAGGTTCAAGTAAGGGGCGGGTGCATGATCAATATCTACCTTTTGTAATATGGATATAGCCTGAGCTGGAATGTGAAGCTGGCTAGCTTTATAAAAACCTGAGTAGATCTAGCTTGCTTCGTAGTGTTGACGGCTTGGTTGTTTAGCAACAAAACCGATGCATGTGCAACTATGGTGAAAAACAGATGGGGTTGGCTTTGTTGACAAAATGTAAACTATATTTTGTCTCCAATGTTTATTGAAAATATAAATCAATTTGCACAGTGAGCACTTGTTGTCTCTCAAATACATTGTTACAGTTGTTGGTTAGCTAGCTATAGCAAATGTTTGTCAAAACACCTCAAAACAAGACATGGTTTCAAGAACAAGATGAAACTAACTGAAACTAGCCACTTACTGTTCCCCCACATGGCAGTTTCTTGTCATTTTTGCTCGCTATTTGGCCATCCAGAATAACAACAACACGCTGACTTCTGCACCATGGAAGCATGCACATCGTTTTCAGCTATCCCATCTATACCATTCTGGTTAAACTGTGATAGGCTTGAGATGGGGTTCATCATGGGGTGGTTGTGGTTACGGGAGCCATTTTGGTTCTGGAGTTGTATCTGTCAGTTGCTCTGGTATGGTTCTCTATCAATGTACAATTGAACAAGTGACGTTTTATTTCATGATTAAGGTTTTATTTTGATGCTTTGAACTTGTGCAGATTCTGGTGTGTTAAGTTGTTGTAAGGCCATGTTCTGTGGACAAACCTTTTATGGGATAATACTGAGTCGTGACTCGTTAAACCACACCAGCCTGAGGCCCTGAGGATCAAGACAACAGCCAATGAATGCCTTTCGTTCTCCATTACACAGCGAATCACTGCCATGTAACACTGAGTGGGAAGAAGAAGAAGAGGTGGAGTGGTTTCTGTGATATTGTATGATTCTTTCATATTGTATGATATTGTGTGATGTCTAAATACATTTCAAACATGCAAATAGAACTCCCAGACAGGATAATTATTAGTGATCGATACAGTTACATATCGGGATATTATTATTTTTACAATGTATTGTTTTGACCTGCGTTAGTTGGCTGTATTTTCACCAAAACGCCAGTATTCTTCCTTCATAGCTTGTGCTCCATCTTCTTTTTAAATAGGGAGCCAATTTGTTTTTAGCACTTTAATGTCCTTGACTGATCAGACATCTGGTCAATGTTTGGAATATTGAATTGCACTAAAATCATAGTATCGAATCGCGATACATATAGAATAAATTTCATTGCAATACATATCGTATCGGCACCTAAGTATCATGATAATATCGTATCATGAGGTCCCTGGTAATTCCCAGACGTAGTTATTATTAGCATACATACATACAGTCAGAAATGGATCTGAATTATTTTGGTATGTATCTGCTGAAAGTGGACAGTGGTCTGTGTAAACACAGTACAAAATACGTACAGATGATGGTTTGCTTTTCAACTGTTTGGATGCTGCCTCTCAGGCTGTAAAGGGTTAACTAACACTGGCTCTCTCAGCCTCCTGCAGTCTTGCCTGTTCCCTGTATCATCTCCTGGTGCATTCGGAAAGTATTCAGACCCCTTGACTTTTTCCACGTTTTGTTACGTTACAGCCTTATTCTAACATATATATATTTTTAAATGTATCATCAATCTACACACAATACCCCATAATGACAAATCGAAAACAGATTTTTAGACGTTTTTGCAAATGTATAAAAAAAATATTCAAAAAAATCCTTATTTACATAAGTATTCAGACCCTTTGCTATGAGACTCAAAATTGAGCTCGGGTGCATCCTGTTTCCATTGATCACCCTTGAGATGTTTCTACAACTTGATTGGAGTCCACCTGTGGTAAATTCAACTGGTTGGACATGATTTGGAAAGGCACACACCTGTCTATATAAGGTTCCACAGTTGACAGTGCATGACAGAGCAAAAACCAAGCCATGAGGTCAAAAGGAATTGTCCGTAGAGCTCCGAGACGACAGGGTTGTGTCGAGGCACAGATCTGGGGAAGTGTACCAAAAAATGTCTGCAGCATTGAAGGTCCCCAAGAACACAGTGGCCTCCATCATTCTTAAATGGGAGAAGTTTGGAACCACCAAGACTCTTCCTAGAGATGGCCACCAGACCAAACAGAGCAATTGGGGGAGAAAGAACTTGGTCAGAGAGGTGACCAAGATCCAAATGGTCACTCTGACAGAGCTCCAGAGTTCCTCTGTGGAGATGGTAGAACCTTCCAGAAGGACAACCATCTCTTCAGCAATCCACCAATCAGGCTTTTATGATAGAGTGGCCAGATGGAAGCCATTTCTCAGTAAAAGGCACATGACACCCCGCTTGAAGTTTGCCAAAAGGCACATAAAGGACACTCAGACCACGAGAAACAAGATTCTCTGGTCTGATGAAACCAAGGTGGAACTCTTTGGCCAGAATGCCAAGCATTCATTTTTGGAGGAAACCTTGCACCATCCCTACGGTGAAGTGGGGATGTTTTTTTGTGGGGATGTTTTTCAGTGGCAGGGACCTGGTGGCTAGTCAGGATTGAGGGAAAGTTTAACAGAGCAAAGTACAGAGGTCTTTGATGAAATCCTGCTCCAGAGCACTCAGGATCTTAGACTCGGGTGAAGGTTCACCTTCCAACAGGACAATAACCCTAAGCACACAGCCAAGACAATGCAGGACTGGCCCAACCAGAACTCGATCGAACATCTCTGAAGAGACCCTCAAATATCTGTGCAGGGATGCTCCCCATCCAACCTGACAGAGCTTGAGAGGATCTGCAGAGAAGAATTGGAGAAACTCCCCAAATACAGGTGTGCCAAGATGGTAGCGGCATACCCAAGAAGACTCGAGGCTGTAATCGCTGCCAAAGGTGCTTCAACAAAGTTCTGAGTAAAGGGTCTGAATACTTATGTAAATGTGATATTTGCAACAATTTTTTTATTTCTTTTTACTTTTTTTGCTTTGTCATTACATGATATTGTATGTAATTTGATGCCTCCCCCCAATTTAATCAATTTTAGTATAAGGCTGTAACAAAATGTGAAAGTCAAGGGGTCTGAATACTTTCCAAATGCACTGTATCTACTGCATGTAGGAGAGTAAGCATGCTCAGTGGAGCAGGGCTGGTGCATGCTCTCCTTCTCCAGGTGGTCCTGTCTGTGCACCCATTCACCCTTCATGCATGCACTCAGCCACACACATTGGCCTTGTCACTCACACACACACACACACACACACATTCAGACATACAGTATTGTCTTCACTTTTGCCACATCCAATAGACAACCCGCAGTGTTTTACATCTAGCCAGCGTCATTATTACAGAAGCTCCCATTAGTCGGTCCACTGCAGCACTGCTGTGACGTCATCACCCAGAGACTGTGTGTGTGTGTGGATGGGAGGGGGAGACTGGGCCAAACGGTGTGGTATCAGTCTTCATTCTCCACAGGGATGCTGCCCATGTCTTACATCATAGGGAGGTATCCACTAGATGTGTCACCCTCCCTCCCTTCACACATGTACACTGTTGCAGGAATTCTGAACAAAATGATGGAGCTAGAAATGGCTATGCTTTCAAAATGGAAACGTGTGAAGTGATGCTAAATGAGTGCAATCCCAGGAGACCTGCTCTGGCAGCTGCAGTGATACGAAGGCGCGAGTAATGGGATGCTTAGCTCTGTTCAACATCACAATTTATTTCTCCTTGCAAAGATAATGGTGTAGGCCTAATCCATTTCAGATGTATTGTTCTCCTATGTACAGTAAATATACTGAACAAAAATATAAACGCAACATGTGACAACTTCAAAGATTTTACTGAGTTACAGTTCATAGAAGGAAATTAGTCAATTGAAAAAAATGCATTAGGCCCTAATCTATGGATTTCACATGACTGAGAATACTGATACACATCTGCTGGTCACACAACTTTTTTTTAAGGTAGGATCGTAGATCAGACAACCAGTCAGTATCTGACGTGACCACCATTTGCCTCATGCAGAGCGACACATCTCCTTCGCATAGAGTTGATCCGGCTGTTGATTGTGACCTATGGAATGTTGTCCCACTCCTCCTCAATGGCTGTGCGAAGTTGCTGGATATAGGCGGGAACTGGAACACGCTGTCGTACATGTGTTCCAGCTGTCGTACACCTCAATGGTTGACATGTCTGGTGGGTATGCAGGCCATGGTAGATCTGGGACATTTCCAACTTCCAGGAATTGTGTACAGAAAGCCTTGTGACATGGGGCTGTGCATTATCGTGCTGAAACATGAGGTGATGGCGGCAGATGAATGGCACGACAATGGGCCTCGGGATCTTGTCACGATTCTCTGTGCATTCAAATTGCCATCGATAAAATGCAATTGTGTTCGTTGTCTGTAGCTTATGCCTGCCTATACCATAACCCCACTGCCACCATGGGGCACTCTGTTCACAACGTTGACATCAGCAAACCGCTTGCTCGGACGACGCCATACACATGGTCTGCGGTTGTGAGGCCGGTTGGACGCACTACCAAATTCTCTAAAATGACATTGGAAAGGGGGGATACCAAGTCAGTTGTACAACTGAATTCCTTCAACTGAAATGTGTCTTCCTCATTTAACCCAACTCCTCTGAATCAGAGAGGTGCCGGGAGCTGCCTTAATCAACATCCACGGCACCCGGAGAACACTGCCTTGCTCAGGGGCAGAACGACAGATTTTTACCTTGTTAGCTCGGGGATTTGATCCAGCAACTTTTCGGTTACTGGCCCAACGCTCTAACCACTAGGCTACCCACCACCCCTCAGAGGCAGCTTATGGTGGAGAAGTGTACATTCAATTATTTGGCAACAGCTCCGGTGGACATTTCTGCAGTCAGCATGCCAATTGCACGCTCCCTCAACTTGAGACATCTGTGGCATTGTGTTTGTGTGACAAAACTGCACAGCTTTTTGTGCATATGGAACATTTCTGGGATATTTTATTTCAGAACATGAAACATGGGACAAACACTTTACATGTTGCATTTGTTTTTGTTCAGTGTAGACTAGAATGAATGTAAAGAACCTGACAATAACTTTGGCTTGACCTTGGCCTCCTCCAGGAAATGCACTGTCCTCCCTCTTCCCCTTCAGTGGGTGAAATGTCTTGGTATAGCGTCAAACTTGGATTGCAAGTCATTGCTGTGGCCCCTTGTGTTTTGCTGATCTTATTTAGCCCAGGAGAGGGCGCTGTAAGCCTGTCTGATGGTACAGAGCAGAGGAGCTGATCTTTAGCGTGATGTGCCAGTACACAGGTTTGGGTGGGTTACTTTCTAAATTGTAATCCGTTACTAGTTACCTGCCCAAAATTGTATTCAGTAATTTTGGGATTACCCGAACTCAGTAACGTAATCTGATTACATTCGGTTACTTTTAGATTACTTTCCCCTTAAGAGGCATTAGAAGACAAAAAATATATGTTACCAACTGAACAACATCTATAGCAGGATAAATCCATGTTAAAGTTTACATAACCAACCCATAAGGTAATGCCAGCTATGTAGGCTTCTTCTAACCTATCGCTTTCTACTACATATAATAATACGATTCAATTAGACTTTGGTTTTAATGTAAAGATATATCAGAATTCCAGTCATTCCAATAAATGTTATACCCCTTGATCTTCAAGAATAGAACTTGGAAATATGGAAGTATAGATTAACCAACATTTTTTCCTGAGCATAACCCCAAACCTAAGGGTTTATTAGCCAGCCCTACTCTGTTGTTTATTATTTTGTTGTCATGGAGGACTGATTGGGCTCATTGCTTGGAGTATAAAATAAATGCTGCGCTCATGGAATGGCATGCTTTGAGCACTACTGAAAAGTGCTATTTACACGTGAAAAATGAATGCCATATGCTGCATTTGCTATAGGCCTATTGTTTACCTTTTTGTTGTTGACACTGTGATATCTTGATAATATGCAGCTGTTTAAAGGGCAAATCCACAGATGAAACAAAAACAAAACGGTTGCCATGCCTCTGTTTTGGTAAAAAGCTGAGGGATGGGCCTGGAAAAATGTAACCACTCTCAGATTAATAGACAGAGCTATGGATGGAAGGACTGAGCAACCATGATATCAACATTATTATTTTAACCATGTTATGAGGCGAAACAGTGTTTGTTTACATTTACACTGTTTACAAACATTGGAGAAAAACAAGTTTATATTTTGGGATCTCATGGAGTGTGACAGTTGAACTGAGTTCATGAGGCATTTCTAAGTTATATTCTTCAAGAATCAATGGATATACATTTATAAATCCAAAAATGGATGTAGCAACTACAGATTGCCCCTTAAGTCTATCAAAAGTGAGATGTGAGCAATAAAAGCCCCACTTTTCTCTTTTTATCCATATCACCGTAGACTACAACACTGCTGTCCTCCTTACCTTCAAGGGTTTATTCAAGTTGGATAATCTTTGGATGCCGACAGCAGTCGCACCATTGGAAGACATAGCTTGGACTGTAGCCTACAAAAGCCTATTCCGGCTCTTTACCCGGGGTCCATCAAATGCATTTGGTGTGTCATCATAGTGGTTGGTCTCTGACCTGTGCTCAGACTCGCTCAGGTGGAACAAACTTAAACTTGCGCCTTTTTTCAATGCTGATTTGAATGTCATTGAGAAAACAGAAGTGTCAAAGATTTTGTTTTGTTAACATCCCTTCTGAATTTAAAAGTAATCCTCAATAATCATCTAGTTTTTCAAAGGTATCTGTAATCTGATTACAATATTCAAGCTGGTAACGGATTACAGTTACCGTTTTTATTTGTGATTAGTTACTCCCCAACCCTGCGTGTACAATACAGAAGGCTTGTCTATGTTATATTTAAAAAGGGCTGATATTAAAATGAAATTCTGATGTTGGTAGATGTGGTGAAAACAGTGCAGACGAAATACATCAGTGTCCCCTGTGACTATTTCTGTCCTCTACTTTCTCAGTGACGGTGCGTTGGATTACCTTGGGGTCACAGCAGGTCGATTGATTGCAGGGTCGTTAGTGAATAAAATCAATATACTGAATGTCTTAGTTACTGGAAAATCTGCTGTTACAAAACCATGTTGGTGCATTGGAAGACTGAGCTCATATTGATATTCAATGCAGACCTTCTTCCCTCACTGTCTAGTCTGACACTCTGCGACAAGAAAATGGATTTCGTCATCATGTATTAGCCTGGTTGCTCACTGATGACAGGTGTAGTGTTTAATCCAATTCCAGCCCATAAACTGACATCTCAAGGTGATGCTCTGATAATTCAGCAGGATCAGACAGTGACTTTAGAGCGCAGCTGCTGAGCTGATGCAGAATACACTGGAAGGAAGGGGTCAGTAGTCAACGTCAGCATCCCTTCCCTTTTACAGCACCCCCTCTCTCTCTGTGACGTCAGAGTGCTGCATGTCTCCACCCCAGCACCCTCTCCACTCTCCATCCATCCCCCGCCCCCTTTCCTCTGTTCTCTAGCCCAACCCCTTTCTGCCCACCTGACCTGCTGAAATCCAATTAGAATTACCGGGACAAAGCCTTGGCTGCACAGACGCGCTGTGCTTACCAAGCACAAACTGCAGTCTCACTCTCTCCTTCTCCCACTCTCTTTTCCTCTCTTCCCTCCTCTCTGTCCCTCTGCATCTTTTCCATCCCTCTCTTTCAAAATATTCACTCTTTCTCTCACTCCATTTTATCTTTGTCTGTCTTTCGCTCTCTCCCTTCCCTCTTGCTGGTCTAACTTGTGCAGCGAGTCTCTATCTCTTCTCTCGCTCTCTCTTGCTCTCTCGCTCTCCCCCCTGTGCTGCCTCCCTCTCTCCCTCCCTCCTAGCAGCACACAGTCCTCTCCTGCGTGGGAAACATGACAGCCATTCTGGACCTGGACCAGATCTCATGCTCTGGGAATGCAGTGGTGAGTGGGTCTAACTGACACACCTCGCTGGGTTTAGATTCAGGGTGCTGAGCCCCTGGCTCTCTGGGAGGGGCTGGACTGGGCAGGACTCCCTGGCTGGTTGGCAGCACACCTGCCTGTCTGCCTCCCAAGACAGACGGCTAAGCAGCTGAGACGTTTCAGTGTGCAGAGAGGCGTTTGCGTGGGCGGACGTTTGTCTGCAGGAGAACACTAGATTGTTCTTGTTTGCGTGCACTTACTGTCGAGACTGTGTGTGTGTATTCGTGTGCGGGGAAGTGCGTGTGTGTGTGTGTGTGTGTGTGTGTGTGTGTTGTCAACATAGACGTCATGAATGTGTTCTTGTGTGTTGGTACATTTTAATGTGATGGCATGAAATATGCATGCGTATAAGTGTTCAGGAGTCTCAGCATACAGGACGGTATGCGGGAGGGTAGGCGGGAGGGTATGCGTATGTACCTGTCTGTGTGTGCACGTCTCTGGATGTACTGCATTTCTGTGTCTGTGTTTGCCAGATCGTGAAGAGAAAATAGCTGTTTTCTCTGTACATATCAGTGGTGTCCGAGACCAGCTAGACAGGCCTTGTGATCCCTGTGTGTGAACTGCAACAGTCTGACAGGGACCAGGAACGGATCTTTCACCCACATTACAACGACAGATCTGTTTGAAGTCTGAAAGATATCCCACAAGGACCTTTTAGCCTGAATGTTGTTTTCAACCCCAAGACATAGACTGTGTGTGTGTGTGTGTGTGTGTGTGTGTGAGAAGGAAGCTGTTAGCAGTGAGGCTGACGTTTCTGTCCCATAATGCTGCTCTGTGTGGTGATTGATGCTGTCACAGGCCAGGGGGAGGATAAGCATAAAGGGGGTAGTGGGAGTAGACAGGCAAAGGAGATGGATGGCAGAAAGAAGTGAAGCATGACACATTGCTCTCCCTTTTCACCTCTTTGAATTCCCCTATTTATCTACATCACATTACTCTCCTCCCTCACCCTCTCTATCCTCTCCTCCTCCTCCCTCACCCTCTTTAACCTCTCACCCCCTCTATCCTCTCCTCCTCCTCCCTAACCCTCTCTATCTTCTCCTTCTCCTCCCTCCCCCTCTTTATCCTCTCCTCCTCCTCCTCTCTATCTTCTCCTCCATCACCCTCTCTATCCTCTCCTCTTCCTCCCTCCTCCTCTCTATCGTCTCCTTCTCCTCCATCACCCTCTCTATTGTCTCCTTCTCCTCCATCACTCTCTCTATCCTCTCCTCCTCCTCCATCACCCTCTCTATCCTCTCCTCCTCCTCCCTCACCCTCTCTATCCTCTCCTCCTCCTCCCTCACCCTCTCTATCCTCTCCTCCTCCTCCCTCACCCTCTCTATCCTCTTCTCCTCCTCCCTCACCCTCTCTATCCTCTTCTCCTCCTCCCTCACCCTCTCTATCCTCTTCTCCTCCTCCCTCACCCTCTCCTCCTCTATCCTCTCCTTGTTCTCTCTTTTCCTTCTGTGTGACTTTGTTTCCATCTTTGGCAATTCCTCTGGGTGTCTCTGCAGGGCACCTCTCTGCCCTTAGCCGTCCATTTGTTATAGATCGTTATCAGCCGTCTTTGACGATACACAAATCCAATCCCCACATTAACATTCTCCTCCACATTCTATGAAGTTTGTCTAAACCCCCATTAAAGAAGCACAGTTTCACTTTGGTAAAGGATAAAAGGGGTGCAGCCATTGCAGTGCTCACTACTCTCCCCCCTCCCTCTCCAGGCCAGCAGCCCCGCCCCAGTTCTGTTTGCGTCTGAGGCTCAACTGCGGTGTGTGTGTGTGTGTGTGTGTGTGTGTGTGTGTGTGTGTGTGTGTGTGTGTGTGTGTGTGTGTGTGTGTGTGTGTGTGTGTGTGTGTGTGTGTGTGTGTGTGTGTGTGTGTGTGTGTGTGTGTGTGTGTGTGTGTGTGTGTGTGAAGAGAGAAAGATTAAGGAAACAGACCGCATGCGTGGCTTACTCCTAGATCAATACAACCCAAAGACAAGGATCTAAGCTAGATGACTGGATCTGGGGCCTTGTTCAGATCATGGTGTTTATGATAAACCATATTCTTCCTCTATGCCAAGAAAGCCACTCCCTTGTGTTTGTTTTTCATCAGTGGGTCTCCTGTCCTCTGTCATCCTTTTATCCATCTTTAATCACTCTTTCATGCTCTACTTATCTTCTCTCTTCTGTTCTATCATTCTGTCTCTTCTTCTTCTCACTCATCAGCAGCCTCCGATTGTGTGTTTGTGCTCCATTTATTTGAACAATCGTTTTTATCTCACTCACTGTGTCCTTGTTGCTGTCCTTCTCTCAACCTGAAACACTCCTTTTGCAGCAACACAGAAAGGGAGTGTTTCATTGTTAATAACAACAGGTCGTGCAGCAACACAGAAGGGAGTGTTTCATTGTTAATAACAACAGGTCGTGCTGCAACACAGAAAGGGAGTGTTTCATTGTTAATAACAACAGGTCGTGCAGCAACACAGAAGGGAGTGTTTCATTGTTAATAACAACAGGTCGTGCTGCAACACAGAAAGGGAGTGTTTCATTGTTAATAACAACAGGTCGTGCAGCAACACAGAAAGGGAGTGTTTCATTGTTAATAACAACAGGTCGTGCAGCAACACAGAAGGGAGTGTTTCATTGTTAATAACAACAGGTCGTGCAGCAACACAGAAGGGAGTGTTTCATTGTTAATAACAACAGGTCGTGCAGCAACACAGAAGGGAGTGTTTCATTGTTAATAACAACAGGTCGTGCTGCCTTCATCCTTTGACCATCGTGTCATTTCTGTGAGCTTCAAATACGTTCTTTGAATGCAGAGCTGTTTAACGGGGTCTCTTCTTTTTCATAAGACTTTGATATGAACAACATATAATAGTAAAGACGGTAACCTGAGGAAAAGCCTTTTCCATTGATCTCTGTTGCATGTGTCGCCATGTTTCTGTTCTGTGTTTGTCTTTGTCTCCACTCTGTGGGCGCCTGGCTGTTAATTAATGCATGTACTTGCCTCCGTGCATTTAAATGAAGTCTTAATTTGACTATAGTGAATTTTAAAGCATTGAAAATGGCTGGTATGTTTGATTGAGATCTTAGACAGGGATACCGCTGCCTTGTCCTTGACCGGTAGGTTTAACCTTCACTTCCTCCAGAGCAACTTTGAAATCCACCATTCTCATTTTTTAAATGTTCCAATGGTTCCTGCTGCAGTGTTCCCAGCCCTGCCTCTGAGCAGAGGAGGCTCCTTTCACTCTCTTAATTATTGCATGACCAGTGCGCCCTGAGACTAGGCAAGCTCTGTGACCACCACGACCTCATGCTCCTATACACACTCGCTCACACTCACACACTAACATGCTCAGATACCCAGTCCCAAGTCATGCCGACCTTGCGACCTTGCGTATGGTGTGTGACGTCAGCAGATACTGCTGTCACGGATTTAGAGAGGTACAGGATCGGTCTTTAGGAAGTGTGGAGGCACACCAGGGAATGACGCTGTTATTTCCTTGGTGTATTGCATCACTTCCTGTTTCAAGTCATGATATGTGATGAAGCTCAGAAAGATGGCAGTTTATTGCTGTCATATTTTTGGGCCTAATTTGCCCTGGTCAGGCAGATTATTATCTGACTCGGTTACACTGAAAACCTTCATGCACAGACTTGGAATCCTAAAAATCATTCAGCATTTTATAGATGGCTCTAGTCTCTGCCTCTGTGTAATTTTAGGGTTCAGTCTCTTGTTAAGAAAGGAAGCTATTTAGTGCAGAGAGAGGCATGGAGAAAAATGAAGGCAGTTTGAGTCTGAATTTGAATAGAAGAGGGCTAGTCCTCCCTGCAGTGGCAGCTTTCAATGGAGGCGATGACTCTGGATTTTTGCACAGTAATACTTTGGGGTGGAGTGCATTTTAAAATCTCCAAGAGAACCATCTGATCCTCTGCCCAGTGCACACTCTCTGCTCCTCCTCGTCCCATCTGAGGGCTCTGGATAGGAGACAGGAAGCTGTATAGTCTGTATGCATTCAATCATAAGGACTCACTCATGATTGGATTGTCAATTTGTTTGGCTTTTTATGTCATTCTCATATCTGAGGAATGATGTAGTAAACTGTAATTAGAATGTTAATCCTTAAATGTCCACATCCAACCCACTCCAGATCCCCCTACACAGCCGCTGAGGCACTTGGTGTAGATTGAAAAAGATTAGATAAGACAAAACAATACTGTGAAAATGTCCAAGGGCCTAGGAGTCAGTTTGGAATTGGGCATATGTTGGTCTGGCCACCGGGGTGGCTCCCTCCATACCTCCGTACTGTTCAGATCTGTCTACCAACGCCTTGACCTGTCTGTTCTCCTCTCTGATTGGCTGCAGGAGCATGATATTGAGACTCAGCATGGCGTGCTCCATGTGACCATGAGGGGCGTTCCCAAGGGCAACCGGCCAGTAATCCTCACCTACCATGACATCGGACTCAATCGTGAGTGTGCAGATTAACCGTAATACTATTATCTAAGACTATGTGTTTATAAACATGTAACTTATCTTCTATAAGTATTACTTGTAAGTTTGTGCCATGGATTTGTGTTTTATTTATGATAGGTTTGTGCCATTCTTGTGTATCTTATTTCTAGGTTTACTCAAGCAATAAGGCACGTGGGGGTGTGGTATATGGCCAATATACCACGGCTAAGAGCTGTTCTTAGGCATGACGCATCAGGGAATGCCTAAACACAGCCCTTAGCCGTGGTATATTGGCAAATATCACAAACCCCAGAGGTGCCTTATTGCTATTATAAACTGGTTACCAACGTAATTAAAGATGTAAAAATAAATGTTTTGTCGTACCCATGGTATATGGTCTGATGTACCACGGCTATCAGCCAATCAGCATTCAGGGCTCGAACCACCCAGTTTCTATTTCTTCATATCTAATGAATGGGTTTGCATTACTATCCTTTTGGTCCCCTCTCTGTGCAGATAAGTCGTGCTTCAACACGCTGTTTAACTTTGAGGACATGCAAGAGATCACGCAGCACTTTGCTGTGGTCCACGTGGACGCCCCCGGACAGCAGGAGGCGGCAGCACCCTTCCCCACCGGGTACCAGTACCCGACCATGGACGAACTGTCTGAGATGCTGCCCTCGGTTATGACTCAGCTCAAGTGAGTGACATGGACATTGATCAGTTAGCTCGTTCAGGTTGTGATGGATAAACCAGTGGAAGTTGGTGTTGCTGATGGTGTGATGTATTTCCTGATGTCCACAGGGTGAACAGTGTGATTGGGATTGGCGTGGGAGCAGGAGCCTACATCCTATCCCGGTTTGCAGTAAGTCTACTTAACACTTGACAACAGCTCTCTCATCCAGTGTCTATTTTCTTTTTCCGAAATCACTTGTCTCTCTCAGTTCATCTCTGTGTGGACTATTACAGCTTCCTCTACAGTCTGAACATCCAACTCACACAGCAGCATTTCACCAGTCCTCTTGTCTATTATAAACCGTGCCATTCTGAGGGGGGTGAATCACCTTGTTATTCACTCGCCATCTCTCTTGTGCTCTTTTTCTTTCTGAGCTCAATGCCTGGCTTATTTTAGCTCTGCTGCATTCTCTAGAAGAGAGGAGAAAGAATGAGTGGAGCGAGAGAGCACGAGGAGGAGGCCAGGGTGGAAATAGTCTGGAGGATTTAGTGTTTGATGTTCCTCTGGGGGTCTGCTCAACATTTATTTTCAAATTACATTAGTTAGGGGTTGGAGTGAAACGGAAACAAGGTAGCTAGATTGGTAACAACTGTTGTTGCATTTGATGTTAACCTTTCATTGCTACCCATCCCAGATCCGGGAGCATCCTCATCAAAAAAGCTGACTAGCATAGCCTAGCCTAACGCGACAGTGATATCATATAATATAATTTTCATGAAATCACAAGTCCAATACAGCAAATGAAAGATAAACATCTTGTGAATCCAGCCATAATTTCCGATTTTTTAAAATGTTTTACAGCGAAAACACAATATGTATTTCTATTAGCTAACCACAATAGCAAAAGACTCAACCGCATATTTTCACAATTTTTCTACCGCATAGGTAGCTATCACAAAACCGACCAAATAGAGATATAATTAGTCACTAACCAAGAAACAACTTCATCAGATGACAGTCTTATAACATGTTATACAATAAATGTATGTTTTGTTCGAAAATGTGCATATTTGAGGTATAAATCATAGTTTTACATTGCAGCTACTATCAAAAATATCACCAAAGCAGCCAGAATAATTACAGAGAGCAACGTGAAATACCTAAATACTTATCATAAAACATTTATGAAAAATACATGGTGTACAGCAAATGAAAGATAAACATCTTGTGAATCCAGACAATATTTCAGATTTTAAGTGTTTTACAGCGAAAACACAATATAGCATTATATTAGCTTACCACAATAGCCAAACACACAAATGCATTTATTAGCAGCAAAAGGTAGCGATCGCAAAAACCAGCAAAAGATATAAAATTAATCACTATCCTTGACCAACTTCATCAGATGACAGTCTTATAACATCAGGTTATACAATACACTTATGTTTTGTTCGAAAATGTGCATATTTAGAGCTGCAAACCGTGGTTATACATTGTGAATATGTAGCATCGATTCACCAAATTGTCCGGAGCTAGTTAGACACTCACCTAATCTGACCAAAGAACTCATCATAAACTTTACTAAAAAATACATGTTGGACAGCAAATGAAAGATACACTAGTTCTTAATGCAACCGCCATGTTAGATTTTTTTTTAAATAACTTTACCATAACAAACAGCTTACGTTATAGCGAGACAGCGCCCGCAAAAAGGGCGGATAATAGGACTAAACATTTTCCACAGAAATACGAAATAACATCATAAATTGTTCTTACTTTTGCTGAGCTTCCATCAGAATCTTGTACAAGGAGTCCTTTGTCCAGAATAAATCGTTGTTTGGTTTTAGAATGTCCTTCTCTCCTGTCGAATTCGCTCCACAAGGCTAGCCATGTGGCGCGAACATGCCCATCTTCTCTTGACGCATAGAACGGAAAACTCCAAAAGTCCCATTAAACGTTGAATAAACTGATGAAACTCGGTTGAAAAAACCTACTTTATGATGTTTTTCTAATATGTATCAAATAAAAATAAAGCCGGAGATATTAGCCGTGTATACCGAACGCTTATCATAAGACAATATGGAGGTACTTCCCGCGCACTGGTAGACAAAGGAAATTCTGGTCACGTCATTCCAAGAGCTCTTGTTCGACCTCAGATCAAGCTAGACACCCCATTCCACCTTCCACTGCCTGTTGACATCTAGTGGAAGGCGTATGCAGTGCATGCATATCCATAAATATAAGGCAATTCAATAGGCAGGCCCTGGAACAGAGCATCGTTTTCAGATTTTTCACTTCCTATCTGGAAGTTTGCTGCAAAATGAGTTCTGTTTTACTCACAGATATAATTCAAACAGTTTTAGAAACTTGAGAGTGTTTTCTATCCAATAGTAATAATAATATGCATATTGTACGATCTAGAATAGAGTACGAGGCAGTTTAATTTGGGCACGATTTTTTCCAAAGTGGAAATATATTGACAAGAAGTTTTAACATGTAGTCTCAGGTAACCAGCATCTCAGCAGCCTCTGTTGATACATCTGGCCTTTCTTGAAAATTACAAATGTTTGTAGCATTCTGAATGCAGTTTTAACGCCAATCACTACATCTCCCTGAGATGTTTATCTTCATTCCTTTCTTACTATACTGTGTATGAAGACTGGAATGATGCTATGCTGCTTCACCTCATGTTGGGGGGCTGATATGTTGTTCCTCTCGCCTGCAGCTGAACAACCCTACTCTGGTAGAGGGCCTGGTTCTGATCAACGTGGATCCGTGTGCCGAGGGATGGATCGACTGGGCTGCCTCCAAGGTCAGTAGTCCTCAACCCAATCACCTGTATTTACAGACCAAGACATAGATCATTTTCATCTCCTAGAAGTGACCATATTACCGTCACACCGGCAGTCATGAGTCATGACCGTAGTAAAATTCCATGTGACCGTTTAAAAAAAATAATATATACATTTATTGAACCTTTATTTAACTAGGCAAGTCAGTTAAGAAGAAATTCTTATTTTACAATGACTGCCTACCCCGGCCAAACCCTCCCCTAACCCGGACGACGCTGAGCCAATTGTGCGCCACCCGATGGGACTCCCGATCACAGCCAGTTGTGATACAGCCCGGGATCGAACCAGGGTCTTTAGTGACGCCTCTAGCACTGAGATGTAGCTAGAGCGCTGTGCCACTCGGGAGCTCCCCAGTCCTCTTGAGACACGGTAATCTCCTTTTATGCACTCTGGACATGTTTTGGTAGTACCCAACTCACTAACGACCATCAGGTCGAAAATCACATCAGACACTTATCATCAAAACAGTATCATGCTTTTAAAACTCACCTTACTGATCAATTTGAAGAAAGAAGTTCAACAGCAGGTTGAAACTAAGTGGAAAACATGGTCGTTGTGGATGTTGTTTCAAAGCCTTATGCAACTAAATTGACAGTGCTTTCTAAGGTGATTCATTCAAATATTAAAGCTTATGCATGCATACACATAGGCTAATGAGCCCAAGCCTGAAAAAAAAAAAACGAGCCATTATACAATACATAGCGTATCGCATATTACCCATGGCAGAAAAACATAAATGGTCTATCCTCTACTCCAAAATTAAACTAATTTCAGTAATCACCTTTGAGTGTAGACTGTATTATTATTCATACTGGATGGACTGGTTACATTATGCTGCGCTCCAAAATGTCTATACACTAGTCTGAGAGAGAACGTATAGCCCTAGTCGATGCTGTTGGTTCATTGATTTGTGCAGGGCGGCTTACAGTTAGTCTACAATTATAGTGAATTTGTATTTGATTTTGAATAGCCTAGTAATAGAGATTTTTTATTTATTTTTCATAATTAATTGGGTGAAATATGTTTCGTTGCGAAAACATGTTATTGTTGATTTTCCCAAACAGATTTCACTTGGTTTTCGAAGCACTTGGTAGGTGCAGGAACAGGGTTGGAGAGCCCATGGCATTCAGAGTTTAGGCGGAATATCACCTGTCGCGCAGTGAGAGCGTTCTTCTCAAACAGTAGTTGATGCGTGGAGTGAAATAAGTGTATTTCTCAGCTGCTCATATTAAGCACAGCTCCGCTATAAAAGAGAAGTAGCATATCCGGAATCATTGAAAACAGACCTCCGGGAAAGCGCACGACCTTCATTCGCTTCATTCGCTATTTGAGTGCATACAGATTACACATTTTCCCCCCACCCTGGTTCCTGCCCATTGGGCCATTCTAAATCTAAACTAATTTTTCATATTGGTAAAGACTCAAATGAGAATCGTCTGATGGGTGAAAATATGATCACTTGATGGGAGAACAGCTGTACAGCCTGAGGCAAGGAACAGAGGGCAAGCTTTTTTTGCGACATTCTCAAATCATCAATAGCCTATAGTCGCATCATGCAGCCCATACATGTTTTGATTTCTAAGACATTCTAAGGTTTGTATCACTCATAACTAAAGTTGCCACATAGCTCTAAATCTAGCATATAGGGCCTGTTTCAAATGATCACTTTTACGCTCAACAAAGCAACTTCGCTGTAGAATGGGAAAAATATACTTTCTATTTTAAGTTAAATTATATACTTCTTACTATAAAATCATACAATATAAAATAATGGGATGGGACTTATAAGCATATCTTGTAAGCTAAATGAACAAGCCTACAGTCTATGGCATCAAATCAAATACACATATTTAGCAGGGTGTAGCAAAATGCTTGTGTTCCTAGCTCCAACAGTGCAGTAGTATCTAACAATGCACAACAATACACACAAATCTAAAGTAAAAGAATGAAATTAAGAAATGTTTAAATATTAGGATGAGCAATGTTGGAGTGGCATTGACTAAAATACAGTAGAATAGAATACAGTATATACTGTACATATGAAATAAGTAAAGCAGTACGTAAACATTATTAAAGTGACTAGTGTTCCATTTATTAAAGTGACCTGTGATTCCATGTCTATGTATATATAAGGAGCAGGGTTGAGAAACCGGGTGGTAGCCAGCTAGTGATGGCTATTTAACAGTCTGATGGCCTTGAGATATAAGCTGTTTTCCAGTCTCCGGTCCCAGCTTTGATGCACCTGTACTGACCTCGCCTTCTGGATGGTAGTGGGGTGAACAGGCAGTGGCTCGGGTGGTTGTTGTCCTTGATGATATTTTTGGCCTTCCTGTGACATCGGGTGCTGAAGGTGTCCTGGAGGGCAGACAGTGTGCCCCCGGTGGTGCGTTGTGCAGACCGTACCACCCTCTGGAGAGCCCTGCGGTTGCGGGGCACAGCCTGACAGGATGCTCTCAATTGTGTGTCTGCCAAATTTCTTCAGCCTCCTGAGGTTGAAGAGGCGCTGTTGCGCCTTCTTCACCACACTGTCTGTGTGGGTGGACCATTTCAGATTGTCAGTGATGTGTATGCCGAGGAACTTGAAGCTTTCCACCTTCTCCACTGCGGTCCCATCGGTGTGGATTGGAGCGTGCTTCATTTTGTTGACATTGATGGAGAGGTTATTTTCCTGGGACCACGTCGCCAGGGCCCTCACCTCAGCACTGTAGGCTGCCTCGTCATTGTTGGTAATCAGGTCTACTACTGTTGTGTCATCTGCAAACTTATGATTGAGTTGGAGGCCTGTGTTGCCTCGCACTCATGGGTGAACCTGGAGTACAGGAGGGGGTTGAGCACGCACCGTTGTGGGGTCCCAAGTGTTGAGGATCAGCGAAGTGGAGATGTTTTTTCCTACCTTCATCTCCTGGGGGGCGGCCCGTCAGAAAGTCCAGGACCCAATTGCACATGGCGGGGTTGAGACCCAGGGCCTCAAGCTTAATGATGAGCTTGGAGGGTACTATGGTGTTGAAGGCTGAGCTATAGTCAATGAACAGCATTCTTACATAGGTATTCCTCTTGTCCAGATGGAATAGGCCAATGTGCAGTGCGATGGCGATTGCATTGTCTGTGGGTCTATTGGGGCAGTATGCAATTTGAAGTGGGTCTAGGGTGTCAGTAGAGCTGATGTGATCCTTAACTATCCTCTGAAAGCACTTCATGATGACAAGTGAGTGCTACTGGGCGATAGTCACTGAGTTCAGTTACCTTTGCTTTCTTGGGTACAGTAACAAAGTTAAATCAAATCAAACTTTAGTTGTCACATGCGCCAAATACAACAGGTGTGGACC